>NW_007726488.1:28991-86574 GCF_000696425.1 Galeopterus variegatus | reverse complement strand
GTGACTCACAGAGCTCGCAGAGTTGGGCTGGTCCGGTGCCTTCCACTCCGTTTCTGTGTCGTCTCTGCTGACTTACTTGGCCTTTGTTGTCTTGGTCTGCTCGTTCGAACCCGCAGCAGGGCTTGGGCGCTCTCAGGAGTCTTCTTTTGTGTCAGCCCTAAAACCTCGAACCTGTTGTTGCTTGTTTGTCATTGTAGATTCGTTGTTGAAAGATTTATTCAATTTTTGTTGCTCTTGGAAATGCAAATAGTACTCTGGTATCACAGCACACACTTCTCAGGGTCGCGCTGTCTCCTGGCACGGCCGCTCCAGACCCGTTGCCATCTTTAAAAATTCACAAGCTTTAGGCTTTTTGATGTATAGGATCATGTCAGCTGCAAACAGGGACAGTTTTACTTCATCTTTTACAATCGGAATGACCTTTATTTCCTTCTCTTCTCTGATTGTTCTGGCTAGTACTTCCAACACTATGTTGAATTGGAGTGGTGAGAGTGAGCATCCTTGTCTAGCTCCTGTTCTTAAGGGAAAAGTTTTCTTCTTTTCCCCATTAAGGTTGATATTTGGAGTGGGCTTATCTTATGTGGTTTTAATTATGTTGAGATACTTTCCATCTATACCTAACTTGTACAGAGTCTTTGTCATGAATGAATGTTGAATTTTGTCAAATGCTTTTTCAGCATCTATAGAGATGATCATGATTTTTGTCTTTAATATTATCGATGTGGTGTAACACATTTATTTATTTGCTTGCATTGTAAAAACCTTGCATCCCTGGGAAGAATCCTACTTGATTATGGTGTATAAGTTCATGCATGAGTTGCTGTCTGGTATACCCTAGTATTTTATTGAGGATTTTTGCATCTATGTTCATCAAGGATATTGACCTGTAGTTTTCTTTTTTTGTTGTTGTAGCATCTTTGTCTGGTTTTGGTATCAGGGTGATGTTTGCTTCATAGAATGAGTTTTGGAAAATGGCCTCTATTTTGGAAAATGATTTCAATCTTTTGGAATAGTTTGTAGAAAATTGGTATCAATTCCTCTTTGAAGGTTTGGTAGAATTCTGCAGTGAACTTATCTGGTCCTGGGCTTTTCTTTGTTGGGGGCCTTCTGATAACAGCTTAAATCTCTTTCATTGTTATTAGTCTGTTCAGATTTTCTATATATTTTGCTCAGTTTTGGTAGTTTTTGTGTGTCCAGAAACTTATCCATTTCCTCCAGATTTTCCAACTTGTTGGCAAATAGTTGTTTACATTAATCTCTCACCATTTCTTCTATTTCTGAGGTATCAGTTTTAATATCACTTTTTTATTTCTAATTTTGGTTATTTATGTCTTCTCTCTTCTTTTTTTAGTTACCCTTGCTAATGACTTGTCAATTTAATTTATCTTTTCAAAAAACTGACTTTTTGATTAATTGTTCTTTTAACCTGTTTTTTGGGTTTCTATTTCATTAAGTTCTACTCTGATCTTAATAAAGTCTTTCCATCTGCTAACTTTGGGTGTGGATTGTTCTTGTTTTTCTAGTTCTTTAAGGTGAAGTATGAGGTTGCTCATTTGCTATCTTTTCATTCTTCTGAAGTAAGCATTTAATGCAATAAATTTCCCCCTTAGTACTGCTTTTGCAGTATCCCACAGGTTTTCATGTGATGTATCATTATTTTCATTAGTTTCAATAAAATTTTTGATTTCCTGTTTAATTTCTTCTTGAACCCATATGTCCCTAAGTAGAATGTTGTTTAATTTCCATGTGTTTGTATAGTTTCTAGAGTTTTCATTTGTTATTGATTTCTAATTTTAATCCATTATGATCTGAAAAAAATACATGGAATAGTTCCAACTTTTTTGAATTTGTTGAGACTTGATTTGTGACCTAACATATGATCTATCCTGGAGAATGTTCCATGCGCTCATGTGAAGATTCTATATTCTGTGGTTGTTGGATGGAATTTTCTGTAGATATCTGCCAAGTCCAATTGGTCTAAAGTCTTGTTTAGATTGTGTGTTTCTCTGTTGGTTCTTGCCTAGATGATCTGTCCAATATTGAGAGTGGGGTGTTCAAGTTCCCTGCTATTATGGTATTAGTATCTATCTCATTCTTTAGATCTAATAGTGTCTTCTTTATAAATCTGGATGCTCTAACATTGGGTGCATATATATTTTCGATTGTTATGTCTCCTTGATGGATAAATCTTTTTTTCATTATATAGTGGCCTTCTTTACCTCTTTTTATGGTTTTTGATTTAAAGTCTATTTTATCTGACATAAGAATAGCTACTCCAGCTAGTTTTTCATTTCTATATTCATGTTATATTTTTTTCATCCTTTCACTCTTAGTCTATGTGTGTCTACACATGGGATGAGTCACTTGAAGGCAGCATATAGGTGAGTCCACCTTTTTAATCCAGTCACTCAGTCTGTGACTTTTGAGTGGGGAATTTAATCCTTTTACATCAAGAGTTGTTACTGAACAGTGCTGATTTACTCCTAGAATGTTATTGATGTTAGTTTGGATGTCTTAAGTATCTTTTGTTCTTTCTTTCTGATTTACTGTTTGTCTTCTGTATTTGTTGGTTTCTTGGGGTGGTAGATAAACTTTCTTCCCTCTTTATTGCTAGCATTTTTATTTTACTAGTAGGTTTTGTTTCTTCTTGATTACTTATGGCAGTGGTGGCTGTTTTTCAGGAACAAACCCAGTACTCCCTTGAGAATTTCTTGTAAGTCTGATCTTGTGGTATTGAACACCTGTTGTTTTTGTTTGTCTGAGAAATGTACTATTTGTCCTTCATTTTAGAAGGGTAGAATTGCTGGGTAAAGTATTCCTGGCTGGCAATTTTTGTCTTTTAGTATTTTGAATATATCATCTCAGTCTTTTCTGGCTTTTAGGGTTTCTGGTGAAAAGTCTAATGTTAGTCTGATCCGGGCTCCCTCATAGATGACTTGATGCTTCTCTCTTGCAGCTTTTAAGATTTTCCCTGTGTTTGACTTTTGCCAGTTTGACTATAATATGTCTTGGAGAGGGCCTTTTTGGAGTAAATATGTAGGGGGATCTCTGAGCCTCCTGAATCTGAAGATCTGTGTCTTTCCCTATACCTGGGAAGTTTTCTGCCATTATTTCATTGAATACATTTTCAATGCCAATTCCTTTCCCCCCTCTTCTGTAATACCCATGAGTTGGATATTTGAGTGCTTAAGTTGTCTGTTATCTCTCTTAGATTTTCTTCAATTTTTAATTATTTTTTGTCTGTCTGTGTTATTTCAAACAGGCCATCTTCAAGGTCAGACATTCTCTCTTCTGCTTCTGCAAGCCTTCTGGTTAAACTCTCTCATATTTTTTATTTCATTGAATGATTTTTTCAGTTCTGCAGATCTGCTACTTTCTTTTTCATGTCCTTGATTTCCTTGTACATTTCTTGTTTCAGGTCCTGTATATTTTTTTCTCATTTCATTGTGTTGACTAACTGAGTTTTCTTGTATCTCATTTTGTTTCCTTAGAAATGTTGCTCTAAATTCCTTGTTAGTCATTTCAAGGAATTCTTGTTCTATACGATCTAGAGCTTGCGAGTTACTATTATCTTTTGGTTGTGTTGTACTATCTTGATTTTTCTTATTTATGGCATCTTTCCTTTGGTGTTTAGTCATTGTAGCAGGGGATTTCAGGGTCCACTCGTTCAACCCTAGTGTCTGGCAAGGATACTGCAGGGACTGCCAGTTTGGTGCAGCTTGAGCCTCTATGGGCCACAGGGACTGGCCTGGGCTGGGAGTCCTATAGTGGTGCCTACCTGTCCCACATGGGTGGTTAGGGGCCCTGTGGGCCCAGTGACTCTCAGGCCTCTCTGGGCAGCACACATTGGCCTGGGCTGTGAATCCTGCAGCAGCACCTACCTGTTCTGGCATGGGTGGTTTGGGGCCCTGTGGGCCCTGTGGCTCTTGGGCCTCTCTAGGTCGTGTGCACTGGCCTGGGCTGGTAGTCCTGCACCTGGTCTGATAATTTTATTTACTCTGATTTATTATTGGTATAGCCACTCCTCTTTATTAAATTAATGTTTGCTTTATATATCTTTTACCAACCTTTGACTTTCAACCTACCTACATCATTTTATTTGAAGTGAGTTTCTTAAGGACACCATATTGCTATATCACATTTTTTATATATTCTGCTAATTTATGTCCTTTAGTTATTACATCCAAAGCATCTATCTTTAAACTAATTAGTATGTTATTACTTAAGTCTATCATTTATTATTTGTTTTCTGTGTGTTTCCTCTTGTTCTCATTCTCCTATTTCTCTTTTCCTGTGGGTTGACTGAACATTTTTTTAGAATTCTGTATTGATTTATTCATAGTGGTCTTGAGTATACTACTTTGCATCAATTTCTTATTGTTGTTTTTGGCATTATAATATACATACATAACTTTTCACAGTTAATAAATATTAACGTTTTACAACTTTGTGTGTGGAATAGAAATCTCATTTCCATTTAGGTCCCTTTATCCTTTCCATATTTTAACTGTAATTGGATTTAGGTATTTCCTCTACATATGTTGTATACCACATCTGATTCTTTTATAATTTTTGTTCCAACCATTAAACATGATTGGTATAAGACACACTTGGGAAGTTTAAAGTATTATATTACTCATATACGTACCAATTTTGATGTTCTTTCCTTTCCATTCCAAAGTCCCAAGCTCTACTTGTCTCCTATTTTTAACTGTAACAAATTAGCACAAACTTAGTGGCTTAAAATTAAACAAATGCAATGTCTTACAGTTCTAGAAGTCAGAAATCCAAAATGAGCTAAAATCAGGCTTTTGGCAGGACTGAATTTCTTCAAGAAGTTTGTAAAGGCTGCTCAAATTCTTTGGCTTGTGGCCCTCTGCCAGCAATTGCATTATTCTGACCTCTACTCCTGTCTTCACATCTATTTCTGTGGCCCTGACACTCCTTCCTCCTTTTTTTTTTTTTTTTTTTTTTTTTTTTTTTTTACTTATAAGGACCCTTGTTATTGCATTGGGCTCATCCAGAAAATCCAAGAGAATCTCCCCATCTAGAGGTCCTTAACTTGATCATATCTGTGAATTCCATTTTGATACATAAGATGACATATTCATAGTTTCCTAATATTAGAATATGGATATGTTTGGGAGGTATTATTCTGCCTTCTACACAAGCCTCCTTCTATTGTTATTTCTTTTCTGTTTAGCAAACTCAATGTAATCACTCTGTATGAGTAGGTCTGCTAGCAACACATTTTTTAAGTATTATTTTGTCTGATAATCTCTTTTTACCCCTCCATTCCTGAACATTATCTTTTTGAATATTGAGTTTGTGAGTGACAGTTCTTTTCATCCGGTATTTGATAAATGTTTGCCACTTCTTTCTAGACTTCATGGTTTCAGATGAGAAAACCTCAGTCATTCCAATCAGTTTCCCATTACTTATAAGTTGTCATTTCTCCCTGGCTGCTTTCAATATTTTTTATTTTTCTTTAGGTTTCACTAATTTAATTATGATGTCCCTTAGTTTGGGTTTCTTTGGATTTTTCCTACTTGGGGCTTTCTAGGCATTTTTGATTTGTAGGTTTACGTCTTTCACAAGATTTGGGAAGTTTTCAGGCATTACTTCGAGTAATTTTATAGTATCACTCTCTCTCCTCCTTGTGGGACTCCAATGATGAAAATGTTAGGTCTTGTAGTTGTTTCATCAGTCCCTGAGATTATGTTTATTTATTTTAAGTATATTTTGTTTTTGTTGTTCAGATTGAATAAATTATATGGATCTGCCCTCAATTTATTGATTTTGTCCTGTTATCTCCATTCTACTATTAAGCCCATCCAGCAAGTTTTCTATTTCCTCTTGGTACTTTTTAAATAACTTGTATTCCTTTGCTAAGATTTTCTACCTATTTAAAGAATTCACAATTATTTGTTGAAGCATTTTTTATATAAATCATCTCTTTTAAAATCCTTGTCAGATAATTTCAACATCTGATTGATCTTGATGTTGGCATCAGTTTGTATTCTTTTCTCATTCAATTTGGGATTTTACTGTTTCTGGCTATCATGATTGCACCTTTCTCTTGGTCCTGGGGGTCTCAGGAGGCAGGACTACACATAGCCTCTGCCAGAAGTCCCCCAGAAAGCAGAGCCACACACAGCACTGCCAAGAGAGTGCAGTGAGGCAAGTTGCTCAGGGCATGCCTTGAGCTAGAGGCTGCCATCTAAGGAGGTGGGCAACCAGAAACCAGACACAAAGTTCTGGGACTTAGTACATGCGCTAAGCAAATTTATTGCCTACAGGCATGTATTATATATGTTTTAGCTAGCTGTGAGCCCCTCCATACCTCCCCATCTCCTAGGCAACTCAATAGGAAGTCTGTGGTTTGTGGTTAAGCCTTGCAAATTCTTGCTGACCCAGTCTTTTTGCATTTCTCCTGATACAGTCTAAGTCCTGAAGAGCAAGAGTGCCTCCATCTTTAATGTGTCCTCCTTCATTTTTCTCCAGTTCACCCTTTTTCTTTTAAAAGCAGGCTTGAAGTTTTGGCAAAGTCTAAATACACACAGCAAAAAGCCGTCTGATTAATTTGCAACACCAGCAGTAACAGCAACAACAGTAGGATTTTGGTTTATACCTCTTCCTCTTTTGTGGGAATAAGATGATATCCAAGTGCTGTAGCCACAGCTTTTAAGCTTAAAAGTGAGGGGGATGGTGTTTGGGCAAGTTTTGTTGCTTTTTGTTTCTCCTTCTGTTTGCATGTTCTTTTCTTTTGTCTTTTTATTTTGTTGCCCATCGTCTTTCTCTTGGCCATGGCTTCTGCATATCAAACATATTTACCATTACATATCCTCTGATATAATTAATGAGTGCTTTAATACAACTTGTTAACAGGGGAACTATGATGGCTAAACAAATTATACCTATAATGAGCCAATACCAACTCTTTTTTCATGCCCTCCATATGGAAGACAACCAGTCAGGCACTGTACTAATCCATGCCTCTAATGTTGACTGTTCTTGTACTTTCTGTAAACTATGCCTTAAGTGTGTTAAACCTACTCTATTCTTTAAAACTAATTTAACTATTTCTTTTATACCCTTTTGAAAAAAAACTGCAATCTTGCTGCTTATTCATTAATTGACATGTTGTACCAGCTGGTGCTATTGATCTATTCTTTGAGCTGTGTTGTATTGTATCGCTCTTGGAAAATGCAAAGACTACTGGCTATTTCACAGTTTAATGTTTGAAAGGCTTTATCAGTGTCCAGCACCTCCTCAATCCATCTTACTCGAGCTTCTAGCTCCAAAAATCCTAACATAAGATCCTTCATAAAAACCCAATGATTTTCCTGGGTCTTTATCACGTCCTCCATCATCTGGACATTTTTGTCTGTTAGTTCCTTGAGTTTCTGTAATTGATGGAGAGCCACTCCACCTGTAGCCATACATACCAGCTGCAGCAGTGATGGCAGTAACAATTCCGAAAGCAGCCAATAAAACAGCTCCACGCTTGGATCTGTTTGGCTTAACAATTTCTAATTTGTTATCATCTATAGGAACAGGAATTATATTTCCCTGTCGGCCCACCTTAATATGCCTTTTGAATCCATTCTTCTGGGCCTCCTTTAGTTGCAAAGCAAATGGCTGATTTTTACGAGCCCATTTGCTATTTGGTGTGCCAACTGCTCCCTCTGGTGCTGACACATTGAACAACATGTCACGCTGACTACTTTCTATGTCAATTTTTTTTCCATAGTGTGCCTTACTGGCCTTTAACTCTTAATAAGTCACAATGAACTCATATAAATTCGAAACTATATGTTGTATATTTGTATTCCCCTGTTGACCATATATGCATTAATTTGTGAGTCCATAATAAGATCCTAGTATCTCTGAATGTACATTCTAAACAATCTTGACAATTTGGGTATCATTTGCATTTTTAGCTTTAATAACATAATTGCACTCTAATTGCACTCTTTTGTCTCACACGGAAAGGACACGTGGTGTTGATGGTTCATCATCCCCTTGCCTTTTTGTATATTGCCAAGTCCATCTTTGGAAATCTCCTGCTATCCAAGGATGTGGGATAGCACAATCAAATTTTCCTTTCTCTGGCAAAGTACTAATATTCGATAAATACCTTTTCATGACTTGCCCTGGCAAGGATAAATTACAAATTGCTAAGCTATTAAAAGGCATGCATTGCTTCTTTTTATTATAAATATATAAATGCATAATAGTATAATTTACTTGTCCTGGATGAGCTTCATTAAAGTTTATACTGTGTAGCCAGGACTGTTCACTTTTGATACCTTGGTTATTTGTCTCACTTGTTGGAATCCTCCATGTATTATTATTTGTAAAATTTAAAAATTTGGCTTGCCAGACCAATTGAGGATATATCCAGTTTTTCCATCCCATCCCTATAAATGTACTACCAGTTGTAAATTCACCTAACTCGGGTAAGCACTGAGTAACTAGAGCTTCTCCATCACATTTCCATTTTACTAGCTGTAAAGTTTCCTTTTGTCTGTTAGTACTACGGCCCACAATTGTTTCATTTCCCCATTTAAATTCACCACTAACATTACTCTCTCTGAATTTTGTGTTTGCTACAACGCCAAAAATGATAAGAAGTGAGCAACCCGAGTTTTTCAGGGCATGCTTGTAAAATATCTTGAAATTGAAAAAAAAAAAAAAAAAGAAATTGATTGCAATCTTTCCAATTACAACACCAAGCTTTATTGTTTTTCTTACATGGAGACCCTTGCGCAGTATGATTTGGTTTACAACTGATTTGATTTACAAGTCCTTGCTTTAATGCCCAAGTGGTATTAAAGATATAGGCTTATGTCCTTGGAATATCCTGCCAATGGAATCTGAAAACTGATTTGATTTACAAGTCCTTGCTTTAATGCCCAAGTGGTATTAAAGATATAGGCTTATGTCCTTGGAATATCCTGCCAATGGAATCTGAAATCCATTCAAGTACACTAGAATTTGCTCCCTAATAGTTGTCAGTTATATTTAAAGGCCAGTTGACATTTGTACAATTAAATGGCTTATAATAAGCTGTATTTTTTGGACACTGAGTATTTAAATATTTTTCAAATAACCATACCCATTGTTTTCCTATTTGAAGCCCCCGATTATAGTTTCCATATTCTGTACCATTTCTCTGTCCTCTAAGTCCCCACATATGGGTATTATTTCCTGCTCAATGCAGCTGTGTTATGTAATGGTTTTTGGGAAGACATCCAAATTGAGTATTGACTGCTGCACAAAACCAACGGACTTCTTGAGGACTTACAAGTGTAGATGCACTAGACCATTTTAATAGCCCTCACCTAAAACTTTGACACATGAGAACCCGCAAACGTGCTAAAATATAGATCCATGTAATATTCTTACCTTTTCCTGCCAGAAACAAAGGCATACTCACGTCCTTTTCTTCTTCAGATAAGCTGGTGGTATACAGCTCCTGTCTCCGTCTCTCGTCTTTCTCCCGTTGAAGCTGAAGCATCCCTAATTCTTCTATTATTTTATCCTCTTCAGATGGTCCTGCCCTTTGGGATCTCATTTTTATTTGTTCAGTTTGAGTTCTTTTTGCCGACCATCTAGAAGCCATCACCACATAAAAATCATCTTCCTCAATTTTTACTAATGGTAAGGAGGAAGAGGCCATGGTTTCTTCAGGGATCAGATCTAACTCTGTTGCTCCCAGTTGCTTTCACAACAACAAGGGTAGCAGCTGAGGATTATTTTCCCTTCCTTCGCTAAGTGTTCTTCGGATCTGTATTCTTAATTTAATATAAAATTATTCCTTATCCCAGAGGATTTGCTCCCTTGTTTTGAACCAGTATTGTACTTTCTTTTCCTTCCACTTGAAATAGGTTGTCTGCATCATTTATGAAAACAAAGTTGTGAGTGTCCTTCAAAACTGTTTTTTTGCCCCACAGGATTTACCTCCCTGGTTTGGATCGTAACATTTATGACAACAAGGGTTTATTCCTCTGGGACCTCCTTCATGTATTATCCCTAAGTATTTTTGCTGAAAGCATAAAATGCAATGATAATAGCAGTGCAAGCAAAGGCATCTACATTCACAACACATTTACCACAAGTTACTCTTTATGCTTCTGATCTTAAATCCCCGTTAGACTCCCAAACACAAAATTTTGTTGCTAGTCTTTGCCAAGGGATTCCTGTAATGACATGAGGGCCATGTTTTGGTGATTGCCATTTTGTACTTACTTGTGTTTGCATCCTAGCATGCCATGTACTAATATATATATATTATTATATATTATTAATATATATATATTTTTTTTGAAAATTTGATAAGTCAATTCTTCCCACAGTTGTTTTAAACATCTACTATAGCATATCATTTGTAACTTTGGAATAATTTCCTCATCTTTCCAATAAAACTCCTCTAGTCATATAATAGCTGCTTGAAGAACACATAGTGGGCATCTGTAAGGCCATCCACAAGTTCCTTTGGGGCTAGGATGAGTTTCTTCTACCATATGATTTATTAATTGTCTTAACTGCACTAAATAAGATTCACGAGGCTTTGGAGCGCCATGTGGTTCACTCCAATGGGGAACTTTAACACCAGGGCACCACACACATATGTTTCCAAACTTTGGCAACAACTGTATGTGTTTGATCCATTTTACCTTTTGTTCTCATCCTTTCACTAAGACATATCTTTTAGGTCCACGAAAGGTATTGATCCAATATCTTTTTTGTATTTGGATTAATCTCTGTTCTGTACTCTTTCTATGTTTATTCTACAGAGAAATAATAACCTGTGTTAACCTTCTAGGAATGGTTTGCTTATGCACTACCATAAGTTCACCAGGGTGTAATTCTTATCCATTAATGAGGTAAGCTATAAAAATGGCTTCTTCTTGTCTCAAACAAAAGGCATCCATCCACTGAACAGTAACTTCAGCATGCATCTGAACTCTAGGCTCCATCTGAAAAAATTCTTTTTGTTAGATGTTTAGAAACTACTTTTACCTCTCCAGTTGTAAGTTCTAATACTCTGATGCCTGCTCCTTCCCACTGCAGAGTGCCTGGGCCTCTCAACCCTGTTCGAGGTGGCTTGGGATCCTTATACAAAAATTTATAGGAATTAGTTAAAATTTGCATATGCTTACGTATTTCTAACTGATTTTTAAAATTCTGTTGCTCCCCCAAACCTCTGCTCTTGTATACCCATCTCCATCCCTTTTCTCAAAATTGAGGCAAAATACTGTCCACAGCAGAGCATTAATGAGGTCTTCAAATAGCTCCTTCACCTTTTTGAATTGTTGTTTAATTACTTTATGTTTAATTACTTTTATTTTATTACCTTCTACTTTTCCCTGACTCTGAGGATGGTATGAAATGCCATGATGCTATTTAATCCCTAATTGCTTACGCATCACTTGTACTCTATCTGCTACAAAAACTGGTCCATTATCACGTTGGATTTCCTTTGGGAGCCCTGCCGTATGAATGATCTGAATCAGAGCTGTTTGCGTATGTTTTGCTGTTTCTCCCTTTTGTGGACTAACCCATATCATTCCCGTTTGTATGTCAACTGCTACATACACATATTTATAAAGCCCTAACTCAAACATATGTGTAACATCAACCTGCCAAACACCTTCTTGGTTTTTTAACTGATTATATCCCTCTCCTGTAGCAGAATCCTGCTGTTGGCAGTCTTTGCATAACTGTGCAATATGCTTTGCTAATCCTAAAAGAAGATGAAATTTTTTTGTAATTGTTTGGGGTTTGCGTGTGTTACATCATGCCACTGTTCTGCTTCCTGAAAAGTTTCTGAGTTGAAACAGATCGTGCCATTTGGAGCTAACTTTTGTAAATTTGTTTTCCCCATTTGTTCAGCAGCTGTAATATATAAAATAACTGGATCACCCTTTTGAATATTTGTTCCCTTTTTAGTAAAATTTACAACTTGTAATATTAATTCTGTTGAATAACTTCCTTTAACAGTCGACTGTAATAATAACAATCCTTTTATAGCTAATTCATAACTTAATTGCATCTGTGCTATTTGCATTTCATCCAACTGGAGGTGTATTCCTATAATTATTTGTCTTTTTTCCTGGGCTGCCACGTAACAATCTCTGGCTGCTTTGATTTGCCACCCAGGGAAACAGAGTTCTGGCTGCTGTGGTAGTAAGTCCTCCTCTTCTGCAGTAAGAACTATATTTCCCTGGGCTAAACTGTCAGCTTCTTCATTCCCTGGCATCCCTTGATGTCCTGGCACCCTTTGTAAATATATTTTCTTTGTTTGTAATAATGTCCAAATTTCTTGCCAAACTGGATTTTCCTCTTTCCATGCATAGTCAGACATTAACTTAATACATATCCATAAATATTTACTGTCTGTAACTATGTTCATTTGATTACATTCTAATTGTAATGCTAATAAAAATGCCCTAACTTCTGCTTGCTTAGCTGTTTCCTCAAATTCTATTACTTTATTATTATTTGCATTTTCCCATATAGCACTACGAGCTGGTTGTCCCTTTTTTCTAGATCCATCTATATAAATTGTAGGACCTGTGACAGGAACAGCGCTTTTCCATATACAAGGATAACTTAAACATTCACTTTTATCAAAAATTTTGTTAGGTATAACAAATTTGCAATTTAATAACCAAATTTCTGTTCCCTCTAATCCTTCTTGTAATAAATACTCAAGAGTAACTTGAGTAGATACTCATCTGGAACTTTTCCCAGTAGTATGATTATTTCTGAAACCATACGATTTGCTAAAGCCCCACATTTTTGTGCTTTGGTTTCTATTTTTCTATCTTTGCTAGTTCCGTATCCCCACCAGAGCACATTATTCTTTTGATGGACAGCTCCTTGAGCTATTTAATTCCATAGAATACTAAAACTAACTAGTTCCGTTTCTTGATAATAAGGCATTCCTTCCTGCTGTGCTAACATTTGTTGTATTACATCTACCTCATATTGAGCTTTTTTAGTCCATGATCTTTTACTTAATATGTTTTTATCTCCTGTTAATAACTTTTGAATGTTTTCTGTTTGTATCTTAGGATATATTTGTTTTATCCAATTAATTTTTTCTAATACTCATTGCCCATCATTTAATGTTTTTGGTTTACTATCCAATAACTGATAACTATGTGGTTTCCATGTTTTGGGTTCTAAAATATATCCTAAATATTTTACTGATTTGTCCTTATCACTATTTTGTATTTTATCTTGTGGGGTTTCAAATCCCCAATTTTTAAATTCCTCTTGTAATTCTTTTACTACTTGTTTATATTTGAGAGCTGGATAATTTGTTCCCATTAAAATATCATCCATACACACATAACATATTATGCCAAAGTGTTTTGCTTTTCATGGTGTTATTATTTTTTCTAATGTACACTGATAACCTTTTGGAGGCCCTATCCATCCTTGTGGTAAAACCTTCCATTTAAATCTTATACCTGGCCCTGCATTATTCTTTTGAGGTACTGTAAATGCTGTTAATTCACTTATTTCTTCATCTAATGGGATGGTGAAATAATCAACTTTTATATCTATGACAGTAAAGTGCTTTACCTGTGAAAACCCTGCTAGATGAGGAATACCTGAGTTTCTGTACCTACATCTATTCCTTTATTTAATTCCCTAAAATCCATAAGCATCCTCCACTTACCAGATTTCTTTTTTATTAAAAATACAGGTGTATTATAAAGATTTTCTGGACCTATTTTTTGTATCTTTTTTTTCCTGTTCTAACTCAACACAAATTTCTTGTAATGCTTCAATTTTTTCTTCAAATAAGGGCTACTGTTTTAAGCATGGTCCTCTGAATCCTGGTAACAATTTAAATTTTACTGGTGTTAACTGTTGATTTAACGTTGTACACACCAATTTTTCTCCAAATTTGCTTAAATTATCTCTCCCTAATAAATTTATAGCCGTGGGACAAACTACTACTTCACCTAAAATTGTTTTATTATTCCATGTCATTTTAACTTAATCATATTTAATTCTGGTTTGACTTACCCCTATTCCCATTATAAATTGCTGGCCTATATTTCTTCCTATTGGGGGTGGTTTTACCCAAGTTGAAATATCTGCTCCTGTGTCTAACAAAACCTTAACCTCTGTCCCTGCACACTGTATCAATGTTATTGGTCTTTGTTGCAAACTGGTAATTTGGGGTAAACTGACTTGGCTGTCTCTTCCTCCGTTGTTGGTGATGGTAGAACTGGTTGGGATACCAATGCCTGGGCTCCCTGTCCTGAGCCCGATTTCCCATTTTTTGTTCTGCATAACCTGGCAATGTATCCCTTTTTTCCACATTTGAAACATGTAATATCTTTATTAACTGTAGCCTTTCTTTGCTGCTTACAATCTTTTTTCATATGTCCTAGTTCATTGCAATAAAAACATCTGGTTTCCTTTTCCTTTAAAGAGAGCTGCTGCAAAAGCTTCTGCCATCATGGTTTGTTCGTGGGTCACTGTACCCACTGATCTGCAGCAATGTATCCTGCCAGCATTTGCTGCATCTGGAGGCAAATGAGCCATTATCTTTTTACAATCTTCATTTGCATTTTCAAAAGCCAATTTATCCTGTAAATATCTACTTACTTCTAAAGGTAAGAAATCCTTTTCTAATGCTTCAAATAGCCTATCTAAAAAATCCTTATATGGCTTTCTAGAACCTTGTATAATTTTTGTTACTGCAGGTGGTTTCTGAACTAATTGAACTCCTTCCCTAAGTACATTGACAACACACTCCCAGAATGTTGATCTAGCTACTACCCATTGGGGTACTGCCTGTGCATCTGGTAAATTATTGTTTGGGGATTCTCCTACTATTTCATCCCCTGTCAACTGTCTTGGCAAGACACCTTGCCATACAGGGTTTTGTTGATGCCATTCCCCGTTATATTTTGCTGAAAATTCTTTTAAAATTTATTTCTGTGCAGCATTCCCGGGTGCTTGAGCAATCAAGCCTTTTACTTCTACCTGGCATAAATCCTGCATACATAAAACTTGCATTCGAGTGATAGTTTCTTAGCTCAGTAATCCATGATGACTAATGATGTCAAAGAAGTCCGCCATTACTCAAGGATGCAGAGGAGAACACATAGTTCCTCCAGGACCTTGGACTACGGGGTACACCTGCTTACATTCTCCTTGTATATTTCTTGAGTCCAAGGTCTGGCTGGCATCTCGAAGCTTGAAATATACCTTTTGTACTTCCTCAGTGGTCCTTACTGCCACTCCCAACACTCCCCTACATAGAAATACCTGCAAAGCTTGTACAGTTACAGACAACTGTGGGTGCTCTTGTCTTGCTTTCTTTTTTTTTTAATTTTTATTTTGTCAATATACAATGTAGTTGGTTATTATAGCCCATCACTGAAACCTCCCTCCCTCCTCCCTCTCCCCCCTCCCACCCAAGAATGTCCTTTCCGTTTGCTTGTTGTAACAACTTCAAAAGATTGTAGTTGTTATCTCTTCTTCTCCCCCCACCCCCGGATTTCTTTTTTGTGTGTGTATGTGAGTGAATTAATTAATTTATTTTTAGCTCCCACCAATAAGTGAGAACATGTGGTATTTCTTTTTCTCTGCCTGACTCGTTTCACTTGATGTTATTCTCTCAAGGTCCATCCATGTTGTTGCAAATGGCAGTATTTCATTCGTTTTTATAGCTGAGTAGTATTCCATTGTGTAGATATACCACATTTTCCGTATCTACTCATCTGATGATGGACATTTGGGCTGATTACAACTCTTGGCTATTGTAAAGAGTGCTGCAATGAACATTGGGGAACAGGTATACCTTCGACTTGATGATTTCCATTCCTTTCTCAGTTGTACAAGACATTAAGTGTTGTCAATCAGTAGAGAACATGAAGGGAACAGGGAAGACAGCACACTGGGCACCTGAGGATATTTATAGGACATTTCAGCAGGCACATGCTTATTGCCCAACGTTTAGTGAAACTGGGACACCTGCTCAAAATAAGCTTACTACAAAAGTAAAGCATATACACCTCAGCCAGCAAAGTGTGGGTTGACCCCAAGAACATGAGCAACTGTTGTCTTGCTTTCTGAAGGGCATTTATCCCTTCCCTAAGCTCCCTGACATCTAGTGTCCCAGTTTCACTAAACGTTGGGCAATAAGCATGTGCCTGCTGAAATGTCCTATAAATATCCTCAGGTGCCCAGTGTGCTGTCTTCCCTGTTCCCTTCATGTTCTCTACTGATTGACAACACTTAATGTCTTGTACAACTGAAGTAATGAGCCTGGCTGATGTGACAGCCCTCATCATGCTTATAGGCTACCCAGATCTCTCTGCACAGACTCACCTTCTCCATTGTCCTGCAGACATCCATCAGGTCCTTGGGTCAAACTTCATGCCCCATGTTGGGTACAAGTCTGCATGTTTCTCTTGGTCCTGGGGGTCTCAGGAGGCAGGACTACATGTAACCTCTGCCAGGAGTCCCCAAGGGAGCAGAGCCACATGTAGCTCTGCCAGGAGAGTGCAGCGAGGTAAGTTTCTCAGGGCATGACTTAAGCTAGGGGCTACCAACTAAGGAGGTGGGCAACCAGAAACCAGACACAAAGTTCTGGGACATAGCACATGCACTAAGCAACTTTATTGTCTACAGACATGTATTATATATGTTTTAGCCAGCTGTGAGCCCCTCCCATACCTTCCTGACTCCTACGCAACTCAATAGGAAGTCTGTCATTTGCAGTTAAGCCTTGAGAATTCTTGCTGAACAAGTTGTTTAAAATGCATTTCTCCTGACACCGTCTAAGTCCTGGAGAGCAAGAGCGCCTCCATCTTTAAGGTGTTCTCCTTCATTTTTCTCCACATGAGTATTTTTCTCCTGTATCCTGGACATTCACAGCATTATATTAGAGGACACTGAGTCTTATTTATGTATGAGGTCCAGGTGGGTGTGGATGTCCAGCTTCTTGCTGGACCCCCTGATAACACCCCTACAGAAGTGGATTATTTATTTGCACTTCCTCATAGTGAGATGGAAGTTCAGCTACCCTTTGCCTCTGCCAACACCTTCCCAGTTACTGTGTTTCACTGATTTTCATCTCGTTGTAGACTCTGAATGAATATGTAAGCTGTGCTCCTCACTGGGCCTCTCTGACATGAGGGAGAGTAGAAGAGCGTTGACACAGAGTTTTGCAACTACAGGATTGGAGTGGAAACTCACCTCCCTGCTGGGCATCATGACATAATATGAAGAGAGGGAAATAAAGTGTCAACTAACTCCACCTTCTACAACCTCATTCCACCTCAGTATTGATGGATAAGTGTCAATGTCCTGCTCCCTATTGTGCTCCACTGACACAAAGAAGGACAGTGAATCCTAGTGGTAACTAGCTCTGCCTTCTATCACCTCATTAAGTCTTGTTTCTTCCAGGTAAGTGTAAAGAATCTGCTTATTGTTGTATCTCACGAACACTATTCTAGATGTGGGGAGAATGATAACACCATATGTCACTGGCTGACAGGTGACAGAAGATCATTATCCTGCACAGTCCCACATATACTGCCTTGGCAGAGAAACTGAAGCACTGCCTGCTTCTGACGTCAAAGGAAAGGGTCTGTGGAGGTTCAAAGGTTGGCCTCAACACACCCTATCCTCTTGCCAGTTTCTTGACTCCACCACAGGAAAGAATTCAAGAGCAGAGTCACAATAGAAAGTCAAAACAGGTTTAATGTAATAAATAAGAGGTACAGATTTCACAGAGAGAGCTCAGCCTAGCTCCAGCGACTGAGCAGGGCCTGCACCAAGTTTAATACAAAAGTAAGAAATACACACTTAAAGTTTAGTACAGAGTGCAAGAGGGTGAACAGCCACCTGCTCAAAATAAGCTTACTACAAAAGTAAAGCATATACACCTCAGCCAGCAAAGTGTGGGTTGACCCCAAGAACATGAGCAACAACCCTGCTTCCTGCCATGACTCGGCTTTTATAGTTTCACTATCTTATACACATTCATGCTATCTAATGAATTTTCAACTAAGAGGGTGTTTCCCTGTTATGTAACATAGTCTTGCACATGCTCAGTTGGTCTCTTTTTTGAACATGTGCATTGGTCAAATCCTATCACATGCACTGAACATATCCAAGAAGAGTCTGTGCTCTTCAGCACCTCTAGTGGAAAGTTATTCAAGGGATAAACTTCACTTTACTGAGCATGCTTGGCTAACAGTGTCATGTAACCCTTATCTACAGAGCATGCCCAGCCACTGTATTTGTATAAATCAGCCCCTTGAGGTCTCAGTTTCCCTGTGTTGGTGCCAAAATTAGGTCTAACTAGCAATAGTAACTGTCTTGTAAGAGAGGCCCTGAAGAAGGGTCTTCAGACCTTGGAGAGTGGCTTGAAACCCAGATGCATGTCCTGAAACCCAAACCCAGGAAAACTGAGCACCTCCTATCTCAGTTCAACTGATGGGTCATAAAAGATAACACCCCCACTAGCTTTGGCAATGCAATTACTGCAGGAGAATTGGTGTACTGCCTGCATCTTCCAGGCAGGGGATAGATGATTAGCTTCTGTCCTCAACTCCGCCAACGCCACCAAGCTGGGAGATCAGAGTGCTTCCACCTGCTTCTGTGTCACAGTGGAGAGTGTTAAAATAAAGAATTAGCTTGTGCTTCACAATTTCTGGAATTAAAAGGAGGGGGACAGGTTTTTCATTGTTCCATTTTTATTTCGCTACAGTAGGACAGCTATTGGCAAAAAAGTTTCTGTTGTTAGGCCACCCATTTTCCAGACCTTTGGATAAAAAGATAACAGGTTTATCTTTTCTATGCTTGTTGGTAGTTCTGGGCTGGAGGCTTCTGTAGCACTCTGTCTGGGACACGTGCAGGTGATAAGAAAAACCATGGAATGTTACTGTCATGCAGTTAGTTCCTCAAGTCCCAAGGTCCCTAGGCAGCCTTCTTCCTACCTTTAAGTTTCTTTCTTTGCTTGTTTATTGTATCATATTCAGGGCTTTAGCTGTAAGCGTAAGGATCTGGAAGGAAGGGGGACTTCTCCATCTGGAAATTGAAGTCTCCTACCCTGTTCTTTAAGTGCAAATAGTTTAGGGTCAACAGGCAGAAGTAGGGGTTGATGATATTATATTAAACTTTTCCAATATATACAGATCAAGTGAGATAGGCTTATGTGAGACATGTGTCAGGATCAGATAAGATTTTTTGTGACCGTGTTTTCTTTCTCACACAGTCAGCAGAAATGAGACTAAAATAAAAAATCCGATTCATTCCACACTCCACTGTTTTTTTTTTTTTCCTTTTCCTTTACTCCCTAAGTAATAATGCCCACTCAGAGATCCTAACCAGCTTGAACACCTAGACTTATTATTTTGCTACTTCATGCATCCAGGAAGATTTAACTTGCTTTAAGGCACAAATAAATTAAACACCTACCTGTCTGTGACTTTGTTGTTAATCCCCATAAAGTCAGCAATGCAGGCCTCATACTTGCTCTTGTGCAGTTTAATTCCAGCCTATTGCTTTCTTCAGGGATTAAAAAATAATGATGTTTTCAGTTATTTAAAGTTATGTATTTTCTTTATCCACAGGACACTTTAATCCTGAAAGTAACAGGAAACTAAAGGATGCAATGTGCTTCCTGCCAATTTTTACTAAGTATTGACCTTTTTTTTAAGTTCTGGGTATTGCAAACTTCAAACCATGAAGGGCCCATCAGCAGAACACTTTCCTTCTTTCCCATTAAATTGCTCTTTAATAGCAACTGAAAGGAGTGAGTAGTAACTCTGAGGGCCTTCCTCCTGGTTCCCAGGCCCTAGAACAACTATCAGCTTCTATGGGTTTAATGAAATGGCAGCAAAGAAGCTCAGGCCTGCTTCCTTATAGCTCAGTCACATCTGATTACAGAAAGAACTCCTGGCTTCTCTTTCTGCATTTGAATATAGCTTTTCCTTACACCCTTCCAAGTCCAACATGTCTTATTTTCCTCATTACTCTGATAATATTTTCAAGTGCTCAGCCCTAAAAGCCCCAGCAATTGATGGCAGGCCTTCATGGAAATGATTCTTAAACACTTCCCCCCAATTTATGCACTCAGTTCTCTCTCTAAGGATAACTCAGAGTGATGAAAATGTCATGATACTGTGAATTTTTAACATGGATTTGTTAAATAGAGGGATGTGACAGGCTTGCACTAACACCTGACAAACTTCGGTGTTTAAAAGCCATTTAAAAACACTTTTTAGATTCATGCTATGATTTTGTCAATACATAGTTAAAACTATCAGCTTAAGTTTAAATTTCTTAACTTTGTTTCATATAGAAATTAGAAAGATACCACTCTGTATCAAATAGAATGCAGAATTATAAAAAACACTACCATTCGCAGCAATATGGATGGACTTTGAAAAAAATACATAAGTGAAATAAGTCAGGCACAGACGGAGAAATGCCACATGTTCTCACTTATTTGTGGGAGCTAAAAATAAATACATAAATACACAAACAACCCGGGGAGGGGGCAGGAAAGAAGACACAACTATCACAATTCCTTGAAGTTGTTAAGACGATTGAACAGATATGATGTTGATGGGTGGGAGGGGGTTGAGGGAGGGGGAAGGAGGAATCATGAAAATCCACTACACTGTACTTTCATAAAATAAAATAATATAAAAAAACAAACAAAGAAACCAAAAAAACCCCACAAGTATATCAACCCAAGTCATCCAAGCTTAATAGTAAAATGCTAACACCAATCTCTTTTGTAATGAACAACCGAAATACTTTCAAAGCATGAAACAATATTTCCATTTTAGAACTGCATTTGGAGATGACAATGAGCTCTCTTCCAGAAATACACAAATATCCCATGCAATGCTGGAGCCCCAGATCTGAGAGGGCACTAGCATAGTGTTTACCTCCTCTAAATAAATCACCCAGAGGTCCAGCAGGTACAGACACTGGTTTATTAGACTTATGAGAGGCACAGATGGTGACTGGTTGGTTAAAAGTCCTCACCACCATGGAGTACATACAGCAGTTATATAGTTAGCAGATCAAGGGCGGGATGTAAATCATTTTCAGGCCTATGTGCAGACCCTCACCCAGCTCACATAAGTCAGAGCACACCTGAGATCTTGCTGGGTAGATAAGTTAATCTACCCTCTACTCTCCTGGTGCTAGAGTGTTTGCTCATTTACTTACGGTTCTGCTTCCTTTCCCATTCTGTTTGTCTCAAAGGGGACGTGGTTCCCTTGGGTAAGTGCCTTGGTCAGAGGTAGTCTCCCAGTGAGGAGGAGGAACTCTGGTATGCATGGAAGGGGGAAATAGGGCTATGACCAGCATTTACCGTACCCTCCATTAATTAAAGACACAACTGGTTTAAGTGTTAGCAGTTTGCAGAGTCAACCAAGCCATATAATTTTCGAAGCCCTGGAGAACAGTCTCTCAGAGAACATAGTTTCTTTCTAAGTTGTCTGCTTCAGAGTAATCCTGGAAGGCCAAGCTAGAAAGGACCCATAAGGTCATATAATTCAGACCTTGTATGGAAATGAGGAAACTGATGCCCACAGGAGGTGAGTGGCTTGTCCAAGTTCATGAAACCAGTTGATACTGAACTAAAATTTATATCTCTCAAGTCCTGGACCAATACTATTTTCATTATTGCAGTGGTTCTCACATTTTAGTGATACACAAGAATCACCAGGATGGCATGTTTAAATGAAGACTACTGAGTTCCACCCTCAAAGTTTCTGATTCAACTGATCTGGGGTGATACCTGAGAATTTGTGTTTTATACCAGATCACATATAACTGCTGATGCTGCTAGTCTCGGGGACCACTCTTTGAGAACCACTGCTTTGTAGCATTTTCCTCTTGTATTTCTATACTATTTTACTTTTACAACTTTTTTTTTTACTGTTTTAAAAATAGCATACAATTTTTCATCTTAACCATTTTTAAATGCACAGTGCAGTGATGTTACATGAATTCATATTGTTTACCCATCATCACCATCCATTGCCATAACTCTTTTCATCTTCCAAAACTGAAACTCTGTTGTTATTAAGCAATAATTTACATCTCCGTCTCCCCACATGCCCTGGTAACCACCATTCTACTTTTTTTCTCTGTGATTTTCACTACTCTAAATACCTAATATAAGTTGAATCCTATAGTAGTTGTATTTTTATGACTGGCTTATTTCACTAAGTACAATGTCTTCAAGTTTCATCCATGTTGCTAAATGGTTAGAATTTTTTTCCTTTTTAAGACTGAATAATACCACATTGTGTGTATATACCACATTTTTCTTGTCCATTCATCTGTTGTTGGACACTTGGGTTGCTTCCATGTTTTAGACATTGTGAATAGTGCTCCCTTAAACAAGGATGTACAAATAACTCTTTGAGAGCCTTCCTTCAATTATTCTGAGTAGTATATATTTAGAAGCTGAAATGCTGGATCATATAGTAATTATATTTTTAATTTATTTTGAGGAATTTCCTTGCTGTTTTTCCATAGTGGTATCTCATTATGTTTTTGATTTGCATTTCTTTAATGATTACTAGGGTTAAAAATCTTTTCACCTTCTTATTGGTCATTTGTATGTCTTCTTCTGAGAAATGTCTATATAAGTCCTTTTCTCACTTTTTAAGTGAGTTCTTTGTTTTACAATTGTTGCTGTTGAGTTTTATGTACCATTTCACTTTTTAAGGGCTTCATTTGTAAATTTAAATTTTGGAGAATTTTCAAAACATGGAAAAGTGGACAGAAGATTAAAAGAAATCATCATGAATCTATCAAGCACCAATGACCATCCAACCATGTTCAATCTAAACGAGTTAACATATCAGGTTTTTTTTTTTTTTTTTTTTTTTTTCCTGTGCTTTTCTTTGGGAGTCAGGTATTCTCAGAAGTTCCAAATGTCTTATGATAATTAAATATTTTGTTATTCTCCAGTGATTTTCATTCTGTAGAGTTATTTAACGCAAGCTATTCCTACAATTCAGCTTACATATTACAATGAGAGAAATGGAAGCTCAGATGATTATTAAGTGACTTACCCAAGATTCAAACTGAAGTCTGCCTCTAGAACTCATCTTGTCAAGCATAATAAATTCAATTGCTTCAACTAATGTCAAAATTTTTAATTTTATGAACAATGCACATTACTGGCTGTACATATTTCTATATGCATACCAGCAATGGTGACACATACATAGTACTTTTGTGAAGATGTTAAGTGGTTGGTGGCCCTAGAAGATTCAGATCTATTGAAGTGGAACTGGCTGCATTTTCAGTTAAACATTCACTGTGTTTAATTACTATTAGAATTTAGGCACCACCACGTATCTCAATTTTCATGCTAGAATATGAAGGAATTTCTTCCCTCATTTAGGAGTCTCACTGAGAGTGTCTCTTGCTTTCAGAAATGGGGACAGTCTTAGTCATTTATGTGCCTCTAACAAATTGTGAGGCTTAATGAACTATCAAGAGCTTTTTAGATGAATGTTCATTTATAGTAGCACGTATCTCTAAGTAGTTCACTGTATTTTCCAAACATATTCATATGCATTATGAGTAATTTATGTGTAGTTATGATCTAGTACTCAGAAATATAAAAGTATAAAATATTTATATGTGACAAATAAAACGCCACTCAATAAGTCTCATGAAATCTTTCCCTAAACCCCTAACCTTGCTCTGTTCTGACAGTTATAACTTTTTCAGATGTAATTGATTTAGTTAGTTTTATAATGTGCATCTCTAATTGTTTGTGACAGACATTATACTCTGGTCTTTTTATGATTGGCAAAGAATAAAAGACAAAAGTTTACAGAAGCTCTGTCTCTGATGAAGCTTGGCCATTACAGTAATTTCTTACCATTAACTTTGACTATTTAAAATTTGATTCCAGTTTCTTTTCTTTAAGTTTATTAATTTGGGATAATAATCAATGGTTTTATGGAATTTTTTGAATTGACAGCTATTTGTATCTAAGATCGATGAAGAAAAATAAAAATATTTACTGTATGATTATATTTAAATTAAAAGATGTGCATGTATGCAACCAACATTGTTAATTAGTATATAAAAAGGTGCTTAACATTATTAGTTATAAGGATTGCAAGTTCAAATCTAAAAATGATACCACTACACCACCATCAGAATAGTTAAAATTTAAAAGACTGACAATGACAAGTGTTTGCAAGAATTTAGAGTGATTGGAACTCTTGCACATTTTCAGTTGGATGTAAATTGGTGAACCCACATAGGTAAATTGCTTGATGGCAACTAGCTAAAAAACAAATATGCTAGGATCCATACACAATATCTATGTATCTTGGTTACATAAACAATAGAAATGCTTGCACATATGTACCAAAAACCATGGGCAAAAATTATCTCAGAGCAATATACATAATGGCTGACATCTGTAATCAACACAGTTATCCATCTACAGGTAAACGGATAGATATATTTGATATACACTATATAATACTCATACAATAGAATATAACTTAGCAAGAATAAACAACTGATATATGCAAAAACAAGGATGCCATGGATGAATCTCACATAAATAACATTAAGCAAAAGAAGGCCAAACACAAGAGAGGACAAATTATAATTCTATTTATATAAGTTCAAAAACAGCCACAAACAGGTAGTGGAAACACACCTACAGCACCAATGAGCCTGCCCAATGCTGCTCACCCCAACAAGGGAGCTTCAGAGGGATCGGATATCTCTCTTGGTGACACAGCAACCCACCCACTGCCCCAACAACCCTGTGTAGTACAGCCCACCACAGCTGAGGAGATTCATAGTGTCCCAGTAATGCTCTGAGGATCACAGGGTCCTCTCCACATCCATAGCAGACTTGACCAGTGTGGCCACTCCAGCTGAAGAGCTATAGAGGGCCCCAATATCCCTCTTGAGTGTGAAGGGTTCCACCCAAATTGCTAAGACCTCACCGTGATTGCCCCACTTCTACAGTGGTGCTGCAGAACATCTCAGTGTCCCTCCTGAAATTACAGGGCCCCACACACAAATCCAGTGGCCACCACTCAGTGGTGCCCAATTTAACAGCAAAGCTACAGAGTACCTCAGTGCTTCCCCTGTGGGTATACAGGTCTTCATAGCCCCAGAGACACTGCTGAGCCACCCATTCTAGCTGAAGGGTTGTTGAGCACCCCGTCCTATTCTCCACAAGGTATAAGGTCCTAATCCTAACCCCCCTGATTCCAATTCAGGGTCATTCATTTAATGTGAGAACTTTCAGACCACTCCAGTGTACCTATCAGTGTCACCAGTTACTAGCCAGGGTGCCAGTGAGTCCACCCAGGGCCACTCGCTTCAGCCAAGGATTGACAGGGCATCCAAGCACTTGTATTCAACAACCTTAGATCTCACCCATGACCTTGGTTACCCAACAAGTTTAAATCATTTCAGCAATTAACTACTGAGGGCCCCAGTGTCTAGGACATGTAGGCACTCACAGAAACTCTTATGTTGAATATGGTTGAAGTAACAACACAGAGACTAAGCTACTGTGTATACCCAAAACCAAAACTAAAATACCCCAACCAATGGTCAATATAAAACAAATTCATAGGTGGGAGGGTCTCTCCTCAAAAGTCACTCCAGAGTAATAAAAGAAGCAACTGCCCCACCAGATGACTTGGCATCAATGTAGGGATTCTAGAAATATGAATAAAAGAAAAACCAAGAAAATATGACCCCACCAAAGAAATACAATAGTCTTCAAGTACCAGACTCCATAGAGCAAGAAACTTTTGAAATGCCTGAGAAGGAATCCCATTCAACAATCTTAAGGGGATTCAATGAGGTACAAGAAGAATCAGACAACACAGTGAACTAAAACAAAACAAAACAGAATCCAGAATATGAAGTAAGAATTTTATAAAGAGATGAATACCTTAAAAACAACATAGCAGAACTCATGGAACTAAATGATTCATTCATTGAGATAAAAAGTACAACAGAGAGCTTAAGCAGCAGGCTAGAGCAAGTAGAAGAAAGAATTTCTGATTTCAAAGAAAGGATTTTTGAAAGAACCTATGTGGGCAAGAAAACATATTTTAAAAGAATTGAAGTAAGGAAGAAAACATATGAGAGCTGTCAGACAACTTTAAGCATACAAATATCCAAATTATGAGTATTCTGGACAGGAAGGATAAAGGAAAAGGTATTGAAAACTCATTCAATGAATGATAGTGGAAAATTTCCCAGGAATTGGAATAGATATGGACTTTAGATCCAAGAGGCTCAAAGATCCCCAATGAGATTCAATCCCAAAAAGGTCCCTTCCAACACATTACAGTCAAATTATCAAAAGTCAAAGACAAAGAAAGAATCCTAAAAACATCAAGAGAAGTGTCAAGTAACCTATGGGGGAGCTCCCACCAGAATAACCGTGAATTTTCTGAGCAGAAATGCTACAGTCAGGAGAGAATGGGGTGAATATATTCAAAGTACTAAAAGAGAAAAACTGCAAGCCAAGAATACTATGCCCACCGTGGCTGTCCTTCAAAATGAAGGAGAAATAGTGTATTTCCCAGACAAATAAAAACTGTGGGAATCCACTATTACATGACCAGCCTTGATGAAAATCCTTAAGGGAGTCCTGCATCTGGAATTCAAAAAACAATAATCACCACCATGAATACATGAGATAGAACAAAACACAATGGTAGAGCAGATAAGCAAATGAGAAAGGAAGAGACACTATAACTTACCACTATAGAAACCAACAAACACCAAGGACAAATAATAAAAGGGAAAGATGGGAACAAAGGATATTTAACACAACCATACAAAAATCAATTAAATGCCAGAAATAAGACAATACCTTCCAATAATATCTCTAAATGTAAATGGATTGAATTCCTCACTCAAAAAACAGAATGGCTGAATGGCTGAAAAACAATACCCAACTATATGCTGTCTACAAGAAACCCACCTCGCCTGTGAAGACTCACACGGACTAACAGTGAAGGGATGGAAAAAGGTATAACACACTAATGGAAACCCAAAATGTGCAAGTGTAGCTATTCTTCTATCAGATAAAATAGACTTTAAACCATAAAGTATAAAGAGAAATAAACAAAGCAATTATATAATGATAAAAGGGTCTGTCTATCCAGAAAGAAGATATAACAATCATGAACATATTTGCACCCAACATCGGATCACCTGGATATATAAAGCAGACACTATTAGACCTAAGTAGTTGGGGACCTGAACACATCTCTCTCAACATGGGATAGATCTTCTAGGCAACAAATCAACAGAAAAACATGGGATTAAACTACACTTTAGAACAATTAGATTTGGCAGATATCTACAGATCATTTCACCCAACAAATACAGAATAGCATTCTTATCAGCACACAAAATTTCTCCCCAGGATAGACCACATGTTAGGTAACAAATCAAGTTTCAACAAACTTTAAAAAATTTAAAACACATCAAGTGTCTTTTCAGACCACAAGAGATTAAAACTAGAAATTAATAAATAGCACAACTTTGGATATTATATAAATACATAAAAATTCAACATGTTCCTGAACAACCTATGGGTCAAAGAAGTAAATAAACAGGAAATAAAAAGTTTTCTTGAAACTAACGAAAATAGACACATCATACCAAAATCGATGTGATACTGCAAAAGCAGTAGTAAGGGGAGGTTTATTGCAATAAATGCTGACATAAACAGAATAGTAAGGCTCCAAATAAACACCCTAATATTACATCCCAAAGAACTAGAAAAACAAAACCACCCAATGCCAAAATTAGTAGACAGGCTAAACAATTCAGATTGGAGCAAAACTAAATGAAATAGAGCCAAAAAAAAAAAAAGATAGAAAACATCAATGAAACAGAAAGTTGTTTTTTGAAAAGATAGACAAAATACACAAATCATTAGCTAGTCTAAACTAAAGAAGAAGAGAAACCAAAATAACAACAATCAGAAATGAAAAAAGAAGACATTACAAACAATATCATAGAAATGCAAAGGATCATAACAAACTATTTTGAACAACTTTAAACCAGCAAGTTTGAAAACCTGGAAGAAATAGATAACTCTCTAAAAACATGCATTATACCAAAACCAAGAAGAAATAGTAAACCTGAACATATCAATAAAGAGCAATTGGGTGAAAGCAGCAATCAGCAGTCTCCCAACAAAGAAAAGCCCAGGAGTGGATGGCTTCACTACTAAATTCCACCCAAACTTTAATGAAGGATTTATACCAATACTTTTCAAACTATATCATAAAACTGAAGCAGAGAACATTCTCCCTTACTCATTGTATGAGGCCAACATCACCTTAACACCAAAACCAGACAAAGATACAACCAGAAAAGAAAATCACAGGCCAATATCCTTGAGGAACATTGATACAAACATTGTCAACAAAACATTAGGTAACAGAATCGAATAGGACATTAAAAAGACTATACCACATGAACAAGTGAGATTAATCCTAGGCATGCAAGCATGGTTCAACATATGTAAATCAATAAATGTGAAACAACACATCAAAAAATCAAGGAAGAAAACATGATTGTCTCAATAGATGAAGAAAATCATTTAAAAAAACTCTGTACCCCACATGTATGTATAATCAATTATGTTTCAATAATAATAATAATAAAGAACCAAGACTCTTGGGGCAATTTAAGTAGGAGATGGCATGAGGGAGCATTCTCGGGTGATGAATATGATCTCTTCCTTGATCTGGTTTCTGGTTTCATGGATCTAAAAGTTCATCAAGCTGTTCATTGAAGATGTATTTGCTTACTAAAATATGTATTTTTTTTAAAAAAGTAGAGTTGAAAAGACTATATCCAAAATTGTTGAAATAAACTGTTGAGGAAACACTTCTGGACTGGCAGAATTAAATGTGTGTGACCTTAGTACTGGAGCAATAAAGCTTTTCTAAATCACCAGATCATGTCCCTGGAGGTTCTACATGGGCAATACTATTTAAATGCTGTGCTCAGGAGCAAGTTATGCTTAAACGTAGATTTAGCATTCTCACCTTTTATTATAAAATGTCACATGGAAGTGGAAACATATCATGACCTACATACATTTTGAGTTTAATACTCAGTCATATAACTCATCATTTTCTATTCTTAAACACATATGTTAAAAGGTTAAAAACAATTAACAGCTTGAATATATCTCTTGTTGCCATTGTAACTCATACAATTCCTTGAAAGCTATCATTTAAGTAACTACTAGATCTACACATTATTGGAAGAACTTCACTTAATAAAATATTCAAAAGTTTTCCTGAGATTTAAAAGATTAAATGTCATGTACATGTTTTATTTATATTTTATATACATGTTCTTTCCACATATACTCTTATCATTGTTTTGAAGAGTGATATGCAGCCCCAGGAGAATTGTACAGCCCCAATTTTCAAACATACTCTGGATGGGACTATTTTGTACCTGTAATACACTATTCTTAGAAGGCACGTGAAACAGGAAGTCACTCTGGATCCTAAGGAGATTCTGGGCACCAAGACATCTGCTGAAATGTTGCATTTTGTGTTTACTACATTTTGCACAGACCTCTGTGAGTGGTTGTCCCAGATACAAAATCACACAGGCAGTCAATTGCCAGGAATGAAGCTTAAGTCATAGTTTTTTTGTTTTTTTGTCGTTGGAAACATCAGAATCTTTTTTCAGCATTGCCTTTTCTGATATTTGAAATGGAGAAAATTGTCATTTCCTTGGGTTAGTTTTTATACTGGAGGACATTCTTTAGTTATCATTTTTCTTTGGAGGAGTACCTGTTCTTCACATCATAACCTTGACAAAGTATTAAATGTGTCACTTCTCCAATTAAAACATACTGTTACAGACTAGATACCACTCTCAGAATTGCAATGGCAGAAACAAGGTAAAATATAGTCAGTGAAAGTGTTAGAGCCAGAAAATGAATTGGATTTTTTTTAAGATCAATCTTTTATAGAGGCAATTTATTCAGTTACTTAAAAAGGAGCTAACATTTCATTAACAACAAACTCTGATCTGTGTCAGCAATAAGACAGTCTTCATTCATTTATTTCAGTGAAAGAATTCAGTGCAGAGGAAATGCAATAATTGAACACCTAAAAGGGAAATAAACATTGATGCAAAACTAGGACATTTTAAAAATAAAATTAATTTTGTACTTGATTCGGAGCTTCATTTAATTAAAGCGCATGGCTATTTTACTTTGGTGAGTAAGTTTATAATCAGGAAAGATGAAACTATTTTTCAAAAAACACTAAAGCTAACATATTTTTGCAAATTTGTAGCCATAATTTAAGTATAATTGCTTGGAGCTATCATACAAAGATAATGGTAGATGCTGGTAGGGTTTTCCCAAGCCTGTGTATGGGACAGGGTAAATACCAGACACAAAGAAAGGCCTGGCCTCAAATGTTGGGAAACCTTTGAGAGGCCACTATTCAGAAGTTAATCATTTTACCTTGACTACATTGGATTTAACCTCAGGCTGCTACACTTTGGAATTTCTCTTGGGTATTCAAGGAGGAAGGCAGAGAGTAGATAAATCTCAATGGTGTCTGTGAATCATGTTGAAAGTGGCTTTCCATAAAGTGGAGTAGAGAGGTTAACAGCCTGGAGACCCTTTTGGCTTTTGAAATAAATGGGTAACAAGAATGCTGAAGGAAACAAAGCATCTATGTTATTTTTTCTCCAAATTAATTCAGTAAATATGAAGACAGGCTTCCTTTTATGAAAAGATGGAGTAGATGTACTTTTCCTTATTACTCCCACTGAGTGAAACTAGAATCTTTGAAAAAAAGATATAAATATATACTTGAAGGATGGAAAGAAGGTGAAGGCACACCAGCTAAAGACCTTGCGATCCAAGGAACAACATAGAATCAAGTTCCCTTTCCTTTTGTTTCATATATCCCAGACATGGAGCAGCAGAAATAGGCAAACTTGAAATGCCAACAGCTGCAGACATAGCCTGATCTCTTTAGTTAAAGGACCAGGACAAGATCAGCTTAGTAGACAAAAAACTTAGATAATAATTACTTTACTCTAACCAAATACCATAGTGAAAAACTGTTGCCTCACCCTCACTCTCACAAATACAGAACAATGTGGGCATAAACTTTCATACTCACACTCTTCACACTCACACTTGCCAGGCTGTGATGAGGTGCCCTAACCTCTCACTGGAGTAGTGTCACAGAAGGTTGAGTAGGGAGCAGGGCTTTTGTGTTCATCCCTCACTTGATGATAATAAGGCTCCTCACGCTGCCCCCCACATACGCACAATGTCAGGGGAGATCGCATGGAGGACCTGAATGTCCACTTACACACTAAAGCTGCTAGATAGACACTCCTGTCTCTCCCATCTGAGGTGATACTAGAGGAGGAATAGGGAGAGATAGGACTTTCACCATCTCCCACCCATGACAACATCCTCCTTGTGGTGGCAGTAGAGGCCATGTGAGAAGCAATAACCATGCACTGTTCCCCTTACAAGCCAGAGAGGTGTCAGTGGAGGCCAATTAGGAAGCTGGAACTTTTACCCCACCCAGCATTAACAAGAAGCACACTCCACCTTGAGTGGCCCAGTGGGGAACCTGGACTCTACCTACCCCCAGCTGTAAGAAGGTGGTACCCTTCTTGCCCTGCCAGAGTGATCTCATATGAAGCTAGGGAAAACAGAAAGTTTCAATAAGATTATAGTGTTTCAAAACATAATACTCAAAATGTCTGTGTTTCAATTGAAAATCATTTTTATACCAAGAATAGCGAAAACCCATGTAAATCTGAATTAACAGAAGAGACAATAAGTAGATGTCAACACTGAGATGACAGAAATGTTAAAATTATCTGACAAAGATTTTAAAACAGCCATCATACAAAAGTTTCAGTGAACCAATAACAATATGCTTGAAACAGATAAAAAGAGTAGAGTGTCTTAGCAAAGAAATAGCATGTCTCAGTAAAGAAGTGGATGATATAAGGAAGAACCAAATGGAAAGTTTAGAACTGAATAGGACAAGAGCAAATTAAAAAAAAAAAAATCAGTGGATGGGCTCAATAGTAAAATAGAGAATAAAGAAGAAAGAATCTGAACTGGAAGATAGAAGAGTAAATGTTATTTGATCTGAGCAACAAGGAGAAAACACAATTTTAAAAATTAACAATTTTTTTACGTACTCAGATCCATGGGACATTGACCAAAGATCTGCCGAGTAGGGCTGAAAAAGTGTTTGAATAATAGCTGTAAATTTTTAAAATTTGGCAAAAAATTATGTGTATTCACATAGCTGAGAAAACCTCAAACAGGATAAATCCAAAGCAATACAAAATGATACAAATCCTTATCAAACTTCTAAAAATGAAGACAGAAAAAAATCTTGAAATCAGGGGTAGGGAGAGAGAAATGACACTTTATCTATAAAAAATATATAGATTAGAATCAGATTTCTCATCAAAAACCATGGAAGCCAAAAAGAAATTTGCACGACATTTTTTTAAGTGCTGAAATTAAAGAACTATCAAGCCAAATCCTGTAGTTAGCAAAAATATTGGTAGATACGATAGACTTTTCTTCTCCTTTTGAGTTGTCTAAATTATATTTGATGTTGGATGCAAACAATATTGCACTGTCTGATATGTCTAAATGCAATTTGAGAAAATATTTAAGACAATTCTAATATAAACAAGGAAGGATAAAGGGACATAAAGGAAAGTAATGGTCCTGCACTATACTCAAAATGATAAAATCATGACACCAGTAGACTATGATAGTTTTGAATATATAATCTAATATTTAGAGCAACTATTCAGAAAGATAGGCAAAGAGATAATTTTAAAGTACTATGAATTAATTAAAATGAAATTTGAAAATTGTGCATGTGTCCCACAGGAAGCAGGATAAATAAAAAGATATACCAAAAAAGGAGAAAACAAAGACCAAAATACAAAATGGCATATTTAAGTGCTAACATAAGAAGAATTTTATTAAATATAATGGTCTAAACATACCAATTCAAAGACAGGATTAGCAGAGTAAATAAAAAGCAAGACACAATTATATGCTGTCTTCAAGATATTCATGTTAAATATAATATAAGCATGTTGAAAGTAGAAGAATGCAAAAAAGATATATTGAGATATATTGTGCTCCATTAATCAAAGAAAGTAAGAACAGCTATATTAACATTACGTAGAGTAGACTTCAGAGCAAATAAATTTACAAGAGAAAAAAGAAGTGCATCTTATAATAATAAAAGGGCTGATCCATCAAGAAGCAATAGCAATCATAAATGTGTATGAGATAAACTACAGAATTTCAAATTACATGTGGCAAAAATTGATGGAATCGGAAGAAAAAGACATGTTCACAATTATAGTTCCATGTTAGAGCCCCAACAGAGAACCCCCACCAAGACAATGCCTAGTACAGCCGTGGAAGTGGGGCCACCGCCAGGACCTCAGAACTGTAGAGCCGTTGGCAAAATGAAACATCCACCAGGAAAAGCCTAGGCACCAGTGCAGCCCAGTGGTGTGTGCTCAGCAGAGCCATGGGGGTGGGGCTGCTCAAAGCTTTGGGGGCCCCATACCCCCATGGTGTCCAGGATGCAGAACTTGGAGTCAAAGGAAATTAATTTGGAGTTTTAAGATGGAATGTCTGCCTTGTGAGGTTTCAGACTTGTTTGGGGCTTGCTCCTCTTTTCTTCTGGCCTATTTCTTCCTTTTGAAATGGCAATGTGTACCCAATGTCTGTTCCACCATTGGCTTGGAAGTAGATAATTTGTTTTTGATTTTTATGGGTTCACAGTTAGAAGGAATTTTGCCTTGAGTCTCAGATGAGACTTTGAACTTTGGACTTTTAAGTTGGTGCTGGAACAAGCTAAGACTTTGGGGACTATTGGAATAGAAATGATGTATTTGCATGTGAGAAGGACATGAGTTTGGGGGACCAGAGGGCAGAGTGTGTTTGCCCCACCAAAGATCACGTTGAAATTTCATCCCCAATGTGGCAGTGTTGGGAGGTGTTTGGGTCATGAGGGTATATCCCTCATTAATAGATTATTGCTCTCCCTCATGGTGGTGGTGGGAATGGGTGTGAGTGAGCTCTCACAGAAACGGATTAGTTTTCCTGAGACCTGGTTGTAAAAAGAAGCCTTGTACCTTTCCTCTTTCTCTTGCTTCCTCTCTCGCCATGTGATCTCCCTGCACTTGCTGGCTGCTTTGCCACTTTTCACCATGAGTAGAAGCAGTCAGAGGCCCATGCCACATGCAGCTATCCTAGAGTCATGATCCATATAAACCTCTTTTCTTTACAAATTACCAAGTTTCAGGTACTCTGTTATAGAAATACAAAACTGGACTAATACCCGAGGGTATTTCAAAACATTCATGGAAAGATTTGTATTACATTTTAATTGTGTGTATCCACGAATGTTTTGAAGCACCCTCACAGATGTCAAAAGTTTCTACATCAGTATTAGAGGATGGGAGAAATTCATCAGCTCCTATTAGTATCTCCTCCAAACTCTCTCAACATTCGATATTCTAGTACCTGACAACTCAGTTCCACTGCAAATTTCTGCTTATGGGCTTTCTTTTACCTATATTTGAGTTAATACCTAAAGAAATTTAATGCTGGTAGGGAACAGCCCTAAGCAATGACAAATGGGAACTAGAAAACAAATACTGGACCAGCTCGCCCGTGGGAAAAGAGGGGGATACATTTGAGACAAGTTCTATCCTGGATCCCATAGCTCCCCAGAAGAAGTAAGCGCCAGTTTCCCATAGCACTAACCTTCTATTAGCACATCTTTTTTCTAATAGCATAATAGCCCGTTTTTTTTTGTTTTTTTTTGTTTTTTTTTTTTGGCTTCTTCCCCTTTCGAGTTCATTCTCCCAATGTTGCTTCCTGTGATCAATGACCAAAAACTATCGGCCTTCAAATACTCGTCTAAGGGTTTTCTTCTCTGGGAATGCAATGTGAGGCAGGGTAGAAGAACATAAATTCCCACATGGCCTGCTCTCAGGGCTGGCATGATGAAGGAGAGGCCAGCAGTTGGCAAAGTTAAGAGAGATAAGATAAGAGGAGACATGAGAAAGCTCCAGGTCTAAAGTGGACCCAGATGAGTCAGGGTGAAGTAAGTGAACACAGCTTGAACATTGGAGGAAGATTTGATCTGTGCAGAGCTGGGGAGAAGAATTGTTAAAGAAAAGATTTCAAAGTCTTCAGCCAGATCGTGGAGCAAGATCAGTAAGAGAATAGCTAAGTAAGACTCATTCCTTTAGAATCTTAGCAGACTAGAACACCAGGGAGCAGGGCCCTGCTGGCTGCCTGGAGATGTAGGATTCCCACCCATGGTCAGTGATCTGAAGTGTATTAGGGAACCTTCTCAGCTGAGGTCCAGGAGAGTGAATTAATCTATCTATACAGTCTTAATTCATTTGTCTAATTGCTAGCCTGACTAAGCATGAGGATGCAGCCTTACTCACTGGTTACATCACTGGCTGACGTTTTGCTGTAGATTAGTAAAGTGCTTCTTAGAGAAAGTAAAAAATATCTCTTTGTATATATAATTTTAAAATAAGGCCCTCAATTTAAAAGCTTTGTAAAACACAATATTTTAAAACTTTATAATAGAGATTTACTCAGGAACTCTGAAAGAAAATTTTGTAAGAATTACTCAACTATTTTTAAGATGTAGAGACCAAGGTTCTTCTCAGTGATAGCTGATGGGAAGAAATCAGTTCCAAAAACCTCAACTAGTTGATTGAATTATAAAGTTTTACATAACTCTTTAAATGCTAAGCATATTCTAAAACAGAGCAAAAAAGTATTGATTATAATGTATATGCTTAAATGTATGGAAACTCCATAGCTGTTTCCACTTGGAAGTGGCTGGATTTCCTTTACTAATTAATTTGGCAAAACTATGATGGAGTGTGTAGTTAAAATTAATCTGGAAATGCCATTAAAAATAGCACACTGTGTTCCTTCTTTGATGTATTTCTTTCTGCTCTACGAACTTAGCAAAGATGAATAAATAATAAATTATAAAAACAAATGACAAAATGGTCTTAAACAAGACAAATATTCATAGATCTCGCACAAAATAGAAAGCTGGAGTGGTTAATGGAACCGAAGGTTCATACTCCACAGCAGGCAGTGGCAGCTGCAACTTCACCTTTTACAGGTTTGATCCTTTGACTTAAAGATTCTTGATTTTGATACCTGCAACAACATGGATGCATCTCAAGGGAATCATGCTTAGTGTAAAAAGCCAATCTTAAAAGGTTACATAATGTATGATATCATTTATACGAGTATGACCTTCTCAAAATGACAGGACTGTAGAGATGGAGATCAGATTAATGATTGGGGTAGGGAGGGAGATACAGTACCAGACTGGGCTGGGATATACAGCGGTAGCACTAGAAAATTTTTCTGTGGTGATAAAACAGTTCTGTACCTTGGCTATAGTTGCTGTTACACAAATCCATAAATGGGTTAAAATTGGCTAGAATCACATACACATACAAACATAATACATGTAAATATGGTAAAAATGGAATAAGATCTGTAGTAAAATTAATGGTATTTTACCCATGTAAATTTCCTTGTTTTGATATTTTACTATGGTTATTTAAGTTGTCACCATTGAGGTAAGCTAGGGGAAGAGTTCAAAGGACTCTGTACTATATTTGCAACTTCCTCTGTCTATACTTATTTGAAAATAAAAGTCATAGAAATATGACGATTATAAAACTACTGGAAATTTGAACACTGAATGGATATTTGATGTGTGTTGATACTACAGAATTATTATTAACTTTTAGAGATTAATAGGCAATATTTACAGGTGATTGGATGTCTAGAATTTTCTTCAAATTAATATCGAAGGTGGGGAAGATGTAGGCAGTGAAGATGTAGGTGGAGAAGATAGGTGAAGCAGGATTGGCCATGAGTTGATAAGTGTTCATACTGGATGATGTGTGCATGGTGATTAAATATTCTCTCTATTTCTGCATGTGTTTTGAGTTTTCCACACTATAAATAGAATCAAAAATATAGTAATTTCTTAAACATGTTTCAATCTCAATTTTCCACCTAAGCCTTTTCAAATTGAACCACTTCAGACTGTCAATATATTCTTCGTCAATACAATTTACCAGTTTATTCTCTCACATAAAACATCCAATTGTGTTGCCCATGATTTATCAAATCAACAAGGGAAAAACAGGCAGATTTTATTGGTAAAGCTCCTAAGTAGATAGTTTTAAAAATGTCCACTGTATGATAGCTTAAATGAACATCATTTAAATTTGCAAATCTGTTTTAAAAGATGTTATTTAATTCTGTTAGAGAGGAGGCATGTCCTTATTTCTTAATAAGCAAGTACAACAACACGATCACTTTAAATTAAGTATAAATGTAGTCCAAGGGTAGATGCAACAAAGCTCCAGAAACCATATTTTTATTACCAGGGTTGTAAGGACTCTCAAAAAGATGAAAAATACAAATAATTTTTTCAACCAATCCTCAACATTTTATCTTTTGTCTGTTAATTAAAACAATAACAACACATTGTTCTGCCCATGGCACTGCCTAATTAATACCTGATTTAGAAGTCTAGAAATCACTTTTGTACCAAGAGTTGTATGTTATGACAAAATGCCCTTTGTACCCATGTTACTGAAAATAGACAGTAGTAATAGGCAACATGTCAGAAGTAATTTGGAAGTTGTTTTCAGCTTGAAAGTTTTAATAAAAAGATTTGTGATGATTTATAGAGAAATTTTGCCTACTTGAGAAAATTTAAAAATTTTATTTACCTTTGCAGTTAATAAAATGATCATTTTAACAAGCTTTTATATTATTAATGATGTACTTTATGTCTTATTTTTTCAATTTAAAATAATATTTTAAATTGTATTTCATTTTTTCAACATTTCAGACCTAATTTTTTGTTTACAATATACTATGACTCAATCTAAGCTTCTAAAATCTGTATCTCAGATTCCAGCTTAATAAAGTCCTTTAAAATGTATATTATATAAAATAATATATTGATACCAAAATCACATTATGATTTCTTACTTTCCACTGTATTGACAGCCTTGTTTTATATTCTAGAATTAAAACTCCTTTTCTGGAAAAAAGAAAAGTAAAACAAGGCAGAACAGTTGAAAGAAGTTGACTTTTGCAAGGTTATATTATTTTTTGTCTGTGATCTTTGAGTGAAACCTGTATTCACTAGCTCATTTAATGCCTTTAGTGACATCAGACATCCTTGACTATTGTCTGTATTGAACTCACTTGTATTACTAATGTTTTTTTTGCATTTTGTAGTGAATATTGGGGGCTTAAATTCTGCATTGATGAGGATTCTATCATTGTCAAGAGGAGGAAGTTTCTATTCTGAGGTTTTGAAAAATCTTCAGATAACTATGAGGTAGTAAGTATGCAGTCCATGCCTCAGGATTTCTGGAACAAAAGTGTGAATATCAACCTATTAAGTCTGATTATTACCCCATTCTCTTAGTTTATATTCTGTTGTGATAGGCCTATAGTTAAATATTAATGCTGTTATGTAGCTGTGTGCCTGATGCTTGTTACTTTATGAAATACTTTTAGAATAATCATCAAAAGATATTTTTTAAACTACTGAAAAGTGTTATTCTTCCCAAAGTAACAAAACTGACTCCTAAAGATTTTTTTGATTGCATCTTATATTTACAGTGTTCAAAGAAGAAATTCCATCCCTATATAACTTAGAAGAACTCAATGTCCCAACCGAAAATTCAGTCATTTGTAAATAAATTCAAACATAAAATGACTGTCCACAACAGCTATCATAAAGCCTTCTGCTTATACTACTATTCCATTGTGATATTTACTCACCCCTCTTTAGTTTTCTACTTGATAACTTAGATGATAGCATTTTACAGGCTCGTTAAAGATGCTTGGACCTGAAGATAGGTTTCCATGACCTGAAGTAAAGTGAGTGATATTTAAGATTCCAGTGATAATTTTCATGCCAAGGTTGATTACATTTAAGATGGAGACTGCAAAAGAAGTTGAGGAACTTCTTGGTAAAATAAAGCACAGGAAGGGCACAGTGCACTGGAGATTGTTAAGCGAGGAATTTAAAATCCAAACTGATGGGAGATGTGGGTAGAAGGTAAGGTGCAGCATTCAAAAGTAGGTCCAACAGTATAACATGGAAGAGAACACGATGGAGAGGTGGGGACTCAACTGATCTATTAAGCAAATATTTATTGGGTATCGTAGAAGAGAGTTTGAGCATAAGAACTGTGGATATGGATAAACTGGAGTAGAATCCAACTCTATCTAGGTGATTGACTTCAGGAAATGTACTTAAAATTTCTGTACCTCAGTTTCCTCATCCACTAAATGAAGTTAGTAACCCCTGTCAAGCCACCTAATTAGTGCTTGACACATTGAAAGTGCTCTACAAGGATTAAGCAATATTGCTATGGTCATCATTATCATTGTGTTTATTGTCAACATTTTATTACCAGTGTGTGATCCAATAAAGGAGAGATGAATGACGGAGTGCCCCATTCTCAAGAAGTTCAATGTAGTGCAGTGTTTTTAAATTATGGGTTTAAAAGCAACAGACCATTTAAAAAATACTTTTCACACATTTTCTTTTTTTATTGGTTATGAAAGTTCATGAGATACAAAGCTGATTGTCACCCCTTCTGCCCCAAAAGGCCAGATCCATACTGGCAGCATGACCATTACCACAAAAATGTAAGGTACATAAAATATAAATAAATTTGTGTCACTGAAGTTTTAATGGGGAACCAATAAAGGTATATTCTGCTGTTTTAATGTTTATTCTTTGGTTTCTAATGATCTGCTTATTAATAGTTGAGCTTGTGATCTGGAATCACCCAATGGTGTTCAGTATGTTGCTAAAATGCTTTCATAAATCAGAGTATAGGAAGTTCCCTGTCTCTGAACCAACTATATTATCTTTGACTAAAACATTTTAAAGTCCAACAAAAAGATGCAAAATATTCAAGAAGCTTAAACAAAATTTTAACCACAAAATGTTAGGAAGCAGGGCAGACAGTAGCCTGGGGTCTAGAACTGCATTGTTTGAGGCAATCCTCTATGGATGAAGAAGCTGCAAGGACTGCTCTCTTGATATGAGAAAGAAGTTGATGGATCTGGAGATTTAGTCCCAGACCTGACGTCGTGGTTGTCTGCCCTTGACACATGACCACACCTGACAGTTGTGAAAGTAGTCATCACTGCTGAAGGGAAGTCACTACCTAATTGAGGCAACACAATGTCCTTCCCCTGTCTCCTCCGTGATGATACATATATGCCAGCTTTTCTGGAATCCACTGAGGACCTGGGCCCAGTCCAAGGAAGAGAAAGCCTGAGCAAAGGCAGTATTAGTCTTGAGGAAGATGTAAACATGAGCAGCCAAAGGACTTTCAGGAAACCCAAGAGGCTTGCAGCAGAGCCACGTGAGTCAGGGAGGGGAAGGAAGATGGCAAATATGAGACGCCTTAGAAACGCCCCCACATTTTATAGGTAGAGAGAGGAAACAGGATAATCCCAGACCAGAAAATACATGTATTATAATGTACATCTGGCCTGCAATCTTAAATTCAGGTCCCGTGTAAATCTTTGTCACACAAATGACAACCGCTGCATAAATTACTATAGTTTGGTGCCACAATGATATTCAGACCCAATTGCTTTATAATATAATGCAGTGAATTTCCTTTCTGAGATATTTTTTAAATGCCAGCTTTTAAAAAATTATTTATTTATTAATATTATTATTTTTTATGTTCTAAGATGTTTCAGAGCAGTTGGGGGAGGGTGCAGGGAAGGAGAGAGAAATTGGGTGGGAGGAGGGGGAACGAGGGGGAGGATGTTTGAGGCCTGTGGAACCCCCTCATTTTGGCAGGGGAAACCAGGGGTCTTGGTCATTGCTGGGCTGGGTGCAGTTGTTGGGGGGTATGGCTGAGACCCTTGGCAACCCCTCTCCCCAACTTCCCTAGCTTAGGAGCCCAGGGTGCTTCTCGAGGCATCTCAGTGGTCATCACTGGGCTGGTTGTTGATGTCAGTGGGGATATGGGTGAGAACCATGGCCCCCTCGCTGCCCCAGGTTGGGAACCCAGGGTACTTCCTTTGAAAGCTCAGCAGTCATCACTGGGCTGGTCTCAGATGTCGGGCAGGGGGCACGGCCAAGGCTGGCTTTTAAACTGACTTTCCAATTATACACCTTTGTTCCATGGTGCTGGCAGATGTGGTTGTATAGTTTCAAGTATTCATGAGAAACAATGATTTTGCACTACCAGAGGGATTTCTAATTTTACAGAAGCACATATTTTAATTACACACGCTGGGAGAGAAATAGCAGGTCAACAAGCCTGGCCTACCCTGGAGCAACCCCAGCAAAATATTGTTCTGTCATCATTTCCCACATACAATTATAAAGGGTCAAAGGAATCACGGTTTACTCCAAGTTTAAAGGCCTTAGCAAATTCAAGAATAGATTTTCCATTTACCAATATGGGAAGACTTTAAAAAGAAACAATTTGGGGTGGAATCCAAGAAGTAATTTTGGGGCATGTTATAATAAAAATGAATATTAACATCCAAGTAGTGATGCTGAGTTTAGATAATTGGTTATATGAGTCTGAAGTTCAGGGAAGAAGTCCAGACTGGAAAAACAAGTTTTTGTTTTCTTTAGAGCATAGTCGATAAAGTCAATAGAAATAAAGTTTAGGGAAATGAGAAGGGAGTAAAATAGCCAGTAACAGAGGGGAAAATCCAAGAAAATGTAATGCTTTGAGTGTGATGTGAGGACAGTAGTTCAAGATGGATGTAAGTCAGATATGTGGCAAGAATTCAATTTTGGGTAGAGAAGTGTGGAAAGAGTACAGCAACCCAGGGGCATTGCTACTGGATGCTTATCTAGGTGGATATTGAAGTCATCGAGAAACATTCCAGAGGTGGTGCAGAAAATAGTGGCGTTGGACTGTGTGCTATAGGGCAGTTACTACAGTGTATTTAGTGACTGCGTCAAGGAGGAGTAGGGGAGGAAAGTTCTGACGGCATGAGCTTCAACGCTGGCATTTGAGGGAGGAGGAAAATGAATGAAGTTGGGTAGCAATAGTGAGGAGGTACCTGCTCAACCAACAGGCTTGGTGGTTCGTGTGAGGATGGTGGGAGGTTTAATATCCCTTCTCCAAGACTTTAAATGTCTATAGCACCCAACCAACACCCCTGTGAATTTTCAAAGGCCACCTAAAGGAGTGTTATTGCCCCTGATTGACAATGACTGGACCTAGTCCCAAAACTCATTTTCTTGCTCTCTGTTGGCACTGCCTGAACTATGCGACTGTTTCAAACTTGTAAAGTGCTATACACATCTACACCAAGATTATTGTTGCATAACCCCAACAGTCCATTTTATTGGATGTTGGCATGGCTTCCAGGAGATTCTCCTTCACACAGAGGTTTGCGAGACTTCTATCTTATTGATTTATATTTTCAGCCATGTGGACTCCTTTGTTCAAGCAAATTACATAGAAGTGCAAATGAAGAAAACACATAAAATACAGCCTTTCTGTTTTGTGTGTATTGGGGGTGGGTGGCACAGGTGGGGGAGAGAACAGACGGGGGTGGGTGGGACAGTTGAGGGAGAGAACAGAGGAGGACATTTAGAAAATAACAGCCTTAATCCAAAAGGATGAGACTCTGATAGAAGAATTTCAGACCACAGCATGAGATGACAGGCATTTATAGAAATTATCTTTTTCTTTATGTGGCATTCCTTCAAGTGTATTGCCCAGAAGCATACCCATCTTGCCTAAACCTGCCAAAGTTAATGCTAGAGATAACTCTATAGAAGCAGCAGTGTTTAAAAGCTTTCTCAGGGTTGCTGTTTGGTATTGAAAATACAGCTGGGAAAATCTGCTATGTTCTTTAGCCCACCACAGCTCCAAATGGCCAGAATCTTAAGTTCACAGAACACCAAGCTGGAATAGAGTTGCAAACAGGGATGTCTCTGTTGGGATGGGATCATAGGGAACTGACAAAGATGTTCTTCTCGGTCAAAATTTAGAAGGTGCTATGGGTTAAATGTGTCCCCCAAAGGTTTATGTATTGGAAATTGATTTCCATTGTAACAGTGTTAAGAGGATGGGAAATTCTATTATGGTATTTGAAAGATGGGGCCTTTGAGAGGTGATTTGATTGTGAGGACTGCGCCCTCATGAACGTATGAATCCATTCATGAAGAAATGAGTTATCATGGGTGTGGTTGTGATTCTGATAGCTTTATAAGAAGAGTGAATGAGAAGGTTATCTCTCTTGCTTATTGTCATTCTCTCACCACGTGACACCCTGAGTTACTGTAGAAAGGAACCAATCCAGAAGAAGGCCATGACCAGATGTATTCCCTGGACTTTGAACTTCACAGTCTCTGATACTGTAAGAAATACATTTCATTCCTTTAAAAATTGTCCAGTTGTACATATTCTGTTATAAGCAATAGAAACAGACTAATACAGAAGTCTCCTATAAATTTAGAAGGCTCTTCTGAGCATTCTCCTTGGCTAGTACTTGACTTTGGGCTTCTGTGTCAATTGTTGCTGGATCCAGTCCTAGCAAGAATCCTGCTAAGTCAAGTATAGAGAAAATCTACCACCCTGGATATCTTATCACTTGATCTATATTCAGCAAATATCCTGTTAAGTAAATTTGGGAAGAATCTCCCTACTCTTGATATCTCTGTTTAGTAATTTTCTATCCACTGACCCCCTCATCCTGCTTTTTAGCTATAAATTCCCACTTCTTCTTGTATTCAGAATTGAGCTCGGCTTTATACTGAAGTTTCTTTCATCTATTCAATAGTTTCTGAATAAAATCTCTCTTTACTGCTTTAATTCCTGTCCATCTCTGGTTCTCTTTAACAGAGGAGGCAGCAGCCAAGAGCATCTTACCTAAACTGACACCCTGCCAACTGTGCACTACCAAGTCTGGTCATTTACTTCATTCTTTACTGTTGGCTCTGTGTGTGTGTGTGTTTTTTTAGGTAAAATGGAAACAATAGTATCTACTTTATAGTATCATTACACAAATTACATTAAATAATTTTATACATGTATCTGCTAAACACTTATTGGACATGCAAAAAATATTTTATATTATTATTGTGTTATCCATAGGAAAGACCAATAAATAATGGAAACTATGGTGGTGATGAATAATTAACTAAGCAGGCTCATATGTTAAATTTGACACAGCTCTAACTTTTAATTTAAAGAAATTATTTTTAGTTCTATTTCTTGATAACAATATCATTAAGAATATTAAGTGAGCTACTTTAATATTTTGAACTCTATTATGTGTTTATGCTAAGCCTTCAGAAGACTTTGTAGCCCTGAATCATCATGCCTAAAATTATTCCTTGACAAACTTTCATCTTTTTTCATAATGAAAAGATATAAAAGTGAAAATTAGCCTTTAAAACAGCCTTTCTCAGTGTTTTCTCTTCCCTATCCTGGGGACCCTGATATTATAAAGACCACTTAATTTGGGAGACAGAGAAGCCACCACCACATAGATCAACATGCATTTTTTTTTCTCCTCCTTTACTCTCTCTGCGTCTCCAGTAAACAAGAAAAATTATGAAGTCACCAGGGCATGAGGGTCATTCCCCACCAAACCTTACTTTACTCTTAATCCCTGAAGAAACGGAAGATGTTTAATTGGTTCATGGGGAAGTTGGTCAAATATTGAATATGATTAGGTTAGCCTGTTCTCCCATGTCATCTTTCTCATATGCTCCCCACTAACTTTCTAGATCTTCAAAGTGACTTGGTATTTCTAATACCTCCCTAGGTGTAGCCTCCCCAGGGCTGGAAAGTAAGCTGGATATATTCAGTAGCTTATTTACATCATTCGGTCATCTAAAATAAAGACAGACTTGACATAGAGCTGTAAGTAGTTTCCAATTGACCTAGAAAATTGACCCATGGAAAGAAAACAAATTCATCCCATCCCATAGCTTGGTTATATTACCAAGTACTACTGAAAATGCAACTACCTGGGACACACATTATAGAGAGACTACACACTGGGACTACTTACTGTTGACAGCCTCAACTGAGCTTCCAGCCAACAACCCCTGTAAACTATCAGTCATGAGAGTAAGCCATACCCGTGGCCAAACCTTCAGATGACTGGATTTGGCCAACATCTGACTGCACACCGGGAGGGAATCTGAATCATTAAAGTCCACCCAAAATGCTCTTCAAACCTGCACATCAAATGTAGTTCATGAGGATAATTCCATTTGCTACTGAGTATTTTTTTTTAAATCTGCCAGTATCAATATGTACAAAGAATGCATTATTATTTTCTCAGCCAAAGTTGAACAAAATTAAAGTCTATATAAAATATTCTTTTGACATTTCTGTATTCCTGGGAAATTCTAAGTAATTCATTTGATAAAAGAGGACCATCAGAACCAAAGTGAAATTTTATTTTGTGTTTTGAATTCTTTTGACATATATGACTGTATATCATGGACGTCTTATTAAATGCATTCATTCCCCAAGAAAGTTTTATCAATAAAAGATAAAAGCTGTTTCTAATTCAAATCAAACACCTACCAGCTTGTTAGGGATATTAACTAAAAATTAACTGAGCCATTAACTATAAGACAGAAATGCTTACATTTTTATTCTTCCATACAAATATATTGCTGCAATTGCTTCTTTTATTCTTTTATTCTTAAAAAAAAAATACATACCACAGCATAAGGAAGCAAACCTTATTACATTAGATGCTAAATCATATGTCATATGCTTTCTGGTACTACCCATTACCAAATTACCCCAAATGATTTAAAAACATCAAGATACCTAGTGAAAATACAAAATTAAATTGAATGGTAGTCTGAAGAAATTAATTTGTAATTGTCTCATTGTTCTCTACAGGCCTAGGGAATATAAAAGGGTAATCTGAAAATCAACTTGGAGTTAGATTGAGAAAAAAATGTAAATAAATGTAAAGGGAGTAAAGAAAGCAAGAATTAATCTCCCCCAAAATATACTAGGGCTCTCTTTTTTGTCCCCTAAGTGTACTTCAAGGTAAATTTATAGTCAATGATTCAATAATTTCAGAGGGTGTCACCAATTTATTTGCTACTTATTATGGAAAACAAAGTGCTTCGGGGTGCACTTACTAAGCATCTCTTGAATGTTTGCCACTGTGTTTGCTTAACACTACCTGAATTCAGATTATACTACAATGCTGTTGTAACCAAAACAGCATGGTACTGATATAAAAATAGATACTCAGACCAGTGGAGTAGAATTAGGAACCCAGAAATCACTCCTCCTCAGTCTTATAGCCGTCTGATATTGGACACAGGTAACAAAAATCTACATTGGGGAAAAGATTGCCTCTTCAACAAGTGGTGCTGGGAAAACTGGATATCCATATGCAGAAGAATGAAACTAGATATGCATCTCTCACCATACACTAAAATCAACTTAAAATGGATTAGAGACCCAGTTATAAGACCCGAAACTGTAAAATTACCAAGGGAAAATATAGGTGAAACATTTCAGCAGTTAGGTCACGGCACAGGCTTTATGAACATGAGCCCAAAAGCACAAGCAGCAAAAGAAAAAAATAAATAAATGGGACTATATCAAACTAAAAAGTTTCTGCACAGCAAAGGAAGCAATCAACAGACTGAAAAGGCAGCCTACAGAGTGGAAGAAAATTTTTGCTAACTATGCATCCGACAAGGATTAATATCCAAAATATACATAGAACTCAAGCAATTATACAGTAAAAAAATGAATGACCCAATTAAAAAAATGGGCAAAGGAACTGAATAGACATTTTTCAAAGGAAGACATAAAAATGGCCAACAGATACATTTACAAAATGCTCAACATCACTAGGGAAATGCAAGTTAAAACCACATTGAGATACCACCTCACTCCAGTTAGACTGGCTATAATCAAAAAGACAGTGAATGATAGATGCTGGCAAGGGCAAGGAGAGAAGGGAACACTACTGCACTGTTGGTTGGACTGTAAATTATTACAACCACTATGGAAAACAATATGGAGGTTTCTCAAACAACTACAGATGGATCTTCCACATGATCCAGCAATCCCTCTTCTGGGTATATATCCAGAGGAATGGAAATCATCATGCCGAAGAGATACCTGCACTCCCATGTTTATCACAGTTCTGTTTACATTAGACAAGATATGGAACCAACTTAAATGTCCATTAATGGATGATTGGATAAGGGAACTGTGGTATATATACACTATGGAATACTACTCTGCCATAAAAAATAATGAAATACTCCCATTTGCAACAACATGGATGAACCTGGAGAAACATGTTGAGTGAAATAACAAAGAACAGAGGGGTAAATACTGCACATGCTCACTCATATGTGGGAGCTAAGAGAGAAAGGAAGGAGGGAAAGAAAGAGCACAGTAGTGCTGTGGTCTAACAGAGGGAGGGAACACTTCTAGGGCTACAAATTGGAGTGGAGGGGAGAGGGGGAGGGGGAGGGAGGTTGGGGCATAGTTGGGAGGGGACAAAGGGTACAAAAGTCATTTCTGGTAATGTGTGTGCCCCCAATATGAATCTGGTTCTCACATCATGGGCAGGAGGGGAGACAATTAGCATTGCATTTCATGAATGTTCTTAATAAATAAATAATAATTTTTTTTAAAAAAGAAATAATAATTATATATGCCAGTATTCCCCAGAAACCCCCAAAATATACCAGGGCTCTCTTTTTTTTCTCTAGGTGTGCTTCAAGGTGAATTTATATTTAATAATTACAGAGGGTGTCACCAATTTATTTGCTGCTTATTATGGAAACCAAAGTGCTTCAAGATTTCCATTCTTTCTAAGTGTACCTATTAAGCATCTCTTATATGTTTGGCACTGTGTTTGCTGTTGGGGTTACAGTGGTTGAACAAGGTGTCCATTGTTCCTGCCCTCACTGAACTCAGGCTAATAGTGATAGCAGACATTGCACCAGTAAGGACAACAACATGGAGAATGGTATGCTGTTGTTAGAGGAACATCTTTCTGGCTGTGCAGTAAGTATGCTTCCAGAAATAAGTGACATTTAGTTTGAGATCTGAAGAATAAGTCAAAATCGGTAGGTGTAAGTGGCATTGTGATGTTCTACCCAGATCTCCTTCTTGAATGAATGACTAACTTTCCCAACCAGAAAAAAATACAGCTGGATGACAGCACCAAACCATCACACCTCTCCAGTAATTGCCCTCAGCTGAAGAGAGAAGCTTTATCCAAAGGCGTGCCTCTTTCCCTTAGGGAGAAGCCTGCGTCCAGTAACTAGACCATGCAGAGATATAAAAATTAGTCCTTCTTACTCCAAATTGCAATAACCCTGAAGGGCCAGCCCAGCTGAAACATTTGGCTGAATCCTTTGTTGGGTATGCATCACAGCTCAATTTCTCCCTCTGCCAAGTCCTGCATTTTTTTCCTTCTTCAATGTGTGTTGATTCCTGAGAACAATCCTTGGACCATCTGTTTCCAAGTGACCTCTCCAGCAAATTTTCACCCTCCACATTCCTTAGCCTCATTGCCTGGGCCACCCTGGCTTTCGCTGGTCTGTTGTTTATGTTCCGGTCTGTCCCCATCAAAGAAACTTTGTCTTTATGATTCCTTCTGCCTGCAATCTCTTCCCTTCCTCTTCAACTTCTTACCTTTCTGCAGCTTTCAAATCATTCTTCCTGGTGAGGTTTCTCTGACCTTCATGACTGAACCAATTTCCTCATTATATGCATTCAGAGCACCATTTACTTCTTGTCATAGTCATCACAGTTAAAACTTCACATTTTTGTATGATGTGTAAATAATACATTGGCCAAATTAATTAATAGGTGATAAAATAAAAATATTAATGACTAAAAGCAATTTGACTCATTATTGGAGAAAATGGCGAAAGTACTACTTAGATTTAGACATTCAGCTCTCTCATACTACGTGTGTGTGCGCACGCATGCACAACGTGTATTTGCTTTTGTAGAACCTTGGTGAGGTGTTTTGAGAACTCCTTATTCTGCTTTTCACACATTTCTAGATTCCCTAGTAATTTATAGTGACACTTTTAAAATGCACAATTTGAAATCGATCAATTATTGGTATATCTTTGAGCAGCAGTGTTGTAGCTACATGCTTCAAAATATCCAGATTTTTTTTCCTATTGTTATGATCACTTTTTTTTTAATTCTTGTGATTTTTAGAAGTTCTTCCTTATGAATTAGAACTACATGCAAAAGACAATCACCATTCTGAGTATAAATCCATCAGTAAATCAGTTAATTTAATACAAACAAATTTAGTTCAGCCATAACAAAGTATAGTTTTTTCCTGGCATCTATTTATAAGTATGTTTTTGTGCTCTAAATATGATCTATTATTTTTTGAGCAAAATGTTGTTGTTTGAATTACTGTTTGCCACATGTGGTATAAGTTGACTCAAATAATTTTTTGAAAGAAAAATACTAACATAATTGCTACAGTAACCTAATGCAATGTTTACATATTGTTCTTTAATGAAAAAATTAATAACTTTAAATACTCAAGAAATACGTTAATAATTTTGTTAACACAGAGAAATGAGATTTTTTTCACCATACTCTCCCTTTTATTCTTAGCTAACCACAATGATTTAAGCTTGATTACAGCAGTCCACCCTTATCAGTGGTTTTGTTTTCCATGTTTTCAGTTATTTGCAGTCAAGCAGTGTTTGAAAATATTAAATAGAAAATGCCAAAAATAATTCATAAGTTTTAAATTGCACACAGTTCTGAGTAGCATGATGAAATCTCACACTGTCCCACTCTGTCCCACCTGGGATGTGAATCATCCCTCTGTCTAGCAGATTCACACTGTAGATACTCCGTGCCCATTAGTCAGGTAGTAGCCTTCTGATTTATCAGACCACTATCACAGTATCGCAGTGCTTGTGTTAAAGTGACCCTTATTTTACATGATGGCCCCAAAGCACAAGAGTAAGTACGATGGGAATTTGGATATGACAAAGAGAAGCCATAAAGTGCTACTTTTAAGTGAGAAGGTGAAAGTTCTTGAGTAAATAAGGAAAGGAAAAAAAAAATAGTATGCTGAGGTTGCTAAGATCTATGGCAAGAATGAATCTCCTATTTGTGAAATTGTGAAGTAAAAATAATCTGTACTAGTTTTGCTGTCACACCTTCAACTGCAAAAGTTATGGCTACAGTGTGTGATAAGTGCTTAGCTAAGATATAAAAGGCATTACATTTGTGGATGGAAGACATGAACCGAAAACGTGTTCTGATTGATGGCAGTATGTTGTGCCAGAAAGCATTGAGCCTATATGAAGACTTCAGCAAGGGATCCCCTAAAACGAGTGACAGCAAGCCGCTTACTGCAAGTATGGGAGGGTTACACAGATTCAGGAATAGGTTTGGGCCAAAAAATATAAAAATTACTAGAGAGGTTGCAACTGCCTGTGAAGAAGCCACTGCCACATAAGTACAGTACAGTAAGATATTTTGAGAGACTGAGAGGGAGAGAGAGCATATTCATATAACTTTTATTACAATATATTGTTAAAATTGTTCTATTTTATTATTAGTTATTGTTAATGTCTTACTGTACCTAATATATAAATTAGACTTTATCATAGGTGTGTATGTATAGGGAAAAAAACATAGTATATATAGGGTTTGGTACTATTAATGGTTTCAGACGTCCACTGGAAGTATCTCCCATGAATAAGGGGAGTGACTACTGTTTACCTTTTGGTAGAATATCAGCATTCTGCACATCTCTGAAATGCCTACCAGAAATTACATTCCACCTAAAATTGCTTCAATTTTACTGTTTTCTTTAAAGCACACATTTTGAAAGTTCATCACATGTGCATTTTGCCACCAAGATTTTCAAGGTGTAGAGAAATCTTATCCACTTAAAGCCTTCTCATTGTTCCAAATGGCAATATTCAATGAACAACTTTATGTTTTTTTTATATTATTAAAATCAGAAAGTACTTAGATAAATGCTGAATCTCTGCAGCAGAAATAATTGAGACAAATGCCAGAATAAGTTATAAACCATATAGATACATAATAAACTTGTATGTTTTCTTCCTTTTCTGATTTTTAAATAACTGATTAGGTTGGTAATTTCATTTTTATATTTATTAAACATCCTAATACGAATATGTGTCATTTACTCTGCTAGGTATGGGTTCTTGTGCTCTAGTAGCTCATATTCTTGTCAGTGAGAGAGATAAATATAATAACAGGTGATATTTGCTGTAACTGTAACATAGGCCTTAACAGCATAGAGGGCTGGAATAAGGAATTGATGTAATAATTCTCTACTGAATAAGTTAGTGAAGAATATTGCCAAAATTAATTGAGTCTTTTCATTAGGCCAGAAAAAGTGAAGTAAATCATAGACTCTAGTGGCCCACATAGTTCTCTTATTAAGTATGTGTCAGTGTAAACCTATCCAGCCTCATCTGCTTCCCAGTTTCACTGTGGCACAATAATTTCTAATAATTATAACTCATTGTGGTTGTTCAAATAAGATATATTATCTCATGTTTCTATAACATTGCACACACTGTTCTCTAATCTTAAAATTCCTTTACCTACCCCCTTCTTATACCTTACAAACAACTACTTAACATTCAAAACTCAGCCTAAAATGTCTTTTGGTTGAAAGAATATATTGGTAATGTAGGTGGTGAGCTTGCATATATAAGCAATTCACAAAACCTGTGGAGCTCACATTCTGTGAAATTGTGGCAGATTTTATTCCCCAACAATGGCCAAACAATCTCTAAAAGCCCAAGCGCTCTTGCACAATGAACAAGAGCTTATTGATCTGGGCATCAGATCAAGATGACCTGGACATCTCATCTGTTGAGATATCACCCCATCTTGATTCCAGGCAAGCTTGTGACTGTTTTGACAAATAGAGTATGGTAAAATGATGCCATGTGACTTCTAAGGCTGATTAATAAAGCAAATACAGTTCTGAGAAACTTGTTGAACTCTGATGCACTATGTAAGAAGTATGACTACCCCAAGGCTACCATGCTTTGAGGAAGCCTGCACGACATAGAGAGACCACACATGATGATCTGGTAGGTGCTGAAAAACAGCTGATAGGCAGACTCAACCATGTGAGTAAACAAACACCCAGATGATTCCAGCCCCAATTATAAAGTCACTCCCAGCCACTGAGTCTTCCCAATTGAGCCCTCTGACATGGTGCATGAGAGACAAACCATCTACACTCTGTTCAAATTCCTGGCAGACAGAATACATAAACATAATAAAATAGGTGTGTTTAAGGCAAAAAGTTTTGGAGTGGTTTGTTATGCAGCAATAGTAACAAAGCAAAAAGTAAAATATGTATTTATTATTCTTCCCCCTTTTCTAATTTTCCCAAAGCTTGATATTTGTATTCATCTTTAGCAATTTGCATAATCCCTCAACTAAATAAACATTTATTGATTACCCACTATCAGGTAATCACTTACAGGATTAAAAAAATAATTGTATAATAGTGATGTTTTGGGTTTATTTTCTGTTATTAAATGATTTTTTCATCTTATGTCTTTAGTCTCTAAAAATACCAATTTTTCTAAGATCAAGTTGTATCCTATTTGCCTAACTAGAACAATTATCTTGGGAAATTTTCTCCCTGTTTGAAGATGACATGATCCTATATATCAAACAGCCTAAAGCCTCTACAAAAAAAAAATAAATAAAAAAAATAAAACTCTTGGAGTTGATAAATTATTTCAGCACAGTAGCAGGATACAAAATCAACACACAAAAATCAGTAGCATTTCTATTCTCCAATAGTGAACATGCAGAAAGGGAAATCAAGAAAGCTTGCCCATTGACAATAGCCACCAAAAAATAAAATAATTAGGAATTGAGTTAACGAAGGATGTGAAAAATCTCTATAATTAGAACTACAAACCACTGCTGAGAGAAATTAGAGAGGAGACAAGAAGATGGAATGATATTCCATGCTCTTGTATTGGAAGAATCAATATAGTGAAAATATCCATACTACTGAAAATGATATACAAATTCAATGCAATCCCCATCAAAATTCCAATGATATTTTTCTCAGAAATGGAAAGAACTATCCAGAAACTTATATGGAATAACAAAAGACCACGCATAGCCAAAGCAATACTGAGCAAAAAAATAAATAAATAAAGCTGGAGGCATAACACTACCTGACTTTAAGCCATACTACAAAGCTATATAGCTATAATAACCAAAACAGTATGGTACTGGCATAAAAACAGACACACTGATCAAGGGAATGGAATAGAGAATCCAGAAATCAACCCATACACCTACAGCCATCTGATGTTTGACAAATGCACCAAGCCTATACACTGGGGAAGAGACTGCCTCTTCAGCAAATCGTGGTGGGATGACTTCATATCAATATGCAGGAGAATGAAACTAGACCCATCCCTTTCACCATACACTAAAGTCAACTCAAAATGGATTAAAGAATTAAATATACACCCTGAAACAATAAAACTTCTTAAAGAAAACATAGGAGAAACACTTCAGGAAATAGGACTGGACACAGACTTCATGAATATGACCCCAAAAGCATGGGCAACTAAAGGAAAAATAAACAAATGTGATTATATCAAAATAAAGAGCTTCTGCACAGCAAAAAGAAAAACAATTAACAGAGTTAAAAGACAACCAACAGAGTAGGAGAAAATTTTTGTAAAATATACATCTGACAAAGGATTAATATCCAGAATATACAAGGAACTCAAACAACATTACAAGAAAAAAACAAGCAACCCAATGATAAAATGGGCAAAAGAGCTAAGTAGGCATTTCTCTAAGGAAGATATACAAATGGCCAACAGTCATATGAAAAAATGCTCAACATCGCTCATCATTTGGGAAATGCAAATCAAAACCACACTGAGATACCATCTCACCCCAGTTAGGATGGCTAATATCCAAAAGACTCTGAATGATAAATGATGGCGAGGTTGTAGAGAAAAAGGAACTCTCATACAATGTTGGTGGGACTGCAAAATTGTGCAGCCTCTATGGAAAATGGTATGGAGGTTCCTCAAACAATTGCAGATAGATCTACCATGTGACCCAGCTATCCAACTGCTGGGAATATACCCAAAGGAATGGAAATCATCAAGTCGAAGGTATACCTGTTCCCCAATGTTTATTGCACCACTCTTTACAATAGTCAGGAGTTGGAACCAGCCCAAATGTCCATCATTAGATGAGTGGATATGGAAAATGTGGTATATTTTTTTTACAATGGAGTACTACTCAGCGATAAAAAAGAATGAAATACTGCCATTTGCAATGACATGGATAGAACTATGTAGAGAGAATTATATTAAGTGAAAAGAGTCAGGCACAGAAAGAGAAATACAACATGTTCTCACTTATTGCTGGGAGGTAAAATTAAATAAATAAATTCACACACACACAAAAATAACCTGGGGGGGGGAGAAGACATAACAATTATAATTCTTTAAAGTTTATACCACAAGCAAACAGAAAGACATTGTTGGGAGGGAGGGGGGAGAGGGAGGAGGGAGGGAGGTTTCGGTAATGGGCCATAATAATCAACCACATTGTATATCGACAAAAAAAAATTGCTTGGCATATAAAAAATAGGAAAATTGCAAAAACATTAAAAGGAAAAGACAACTAAATGAAACCGATATCAAGATGGAACAGATGTTGAAATTATCAATTATTTTAAAGCAATTGTACTGTAGGAAGATAGGGCAGATATCCTTGAAATGAATGTAAAGCCAAAGCATTTCAACACAGAGATAGGTGTAAAACCAAATAACTAAAATAAAAAATTTACTTGAATTTCTCAAGAGTAGGATGAAAATGACAGAAGAACCAGTGAACCTGAACATAAATGAATAGTAATTATTTATTCTAAACAACAGGGATGAGGAGATTTAAAAAATAAATAGAGTTTCACAATACATGGGATAAACGAGTGCTGCTGAAAATATATTTGAAATAGTAATGCCTATAAATTTTTCATCTTGGGGAAAATTCTAGAACACAAGTCTGAAACCGAACTAACCCATAGAAATCAATGCCCATGAAACTACAAAAATATATAGCAAGGAACATAATGAATAAAAATAAATGTTACACTCAAAATACTGAAATAGTAAAAAAAAGGAAGGAAATGGGAAACACAGGAAGAAGAAAAGAAGGAAATGGATAAAAAGAAGGAAGAAGAGAAGGAGAAGGAAAAGGAGGAGGAGAAGCAGCAGCAGCACCATCACAACAACAAAACCACTTGAAGGATCAAACAGAAAATAAATGAGAAAATGGTAGACATAAGTCCAAATATACTGATGATTACAATGGATGTCAAATGTTTAAACAGACCAGTTAAAGACAGAGGTTATCAGAATGTATCCAAAATATGTAAACATATATGTGTACAAGAAATTCACTTTAAACATAATGTTATAAGCACGACAAATGCAAAAGAATAGAAAAATATGTCTGGCAAAAGCGAATCAAAATACAGTTAGATTAGCAATATTAAAATCATACAAAATAGACAAAGGCATTCCATAATAAAAGAAGTGTCAATGGACCAAGAAAACAAAACAATACAAAATGTCTGTACATTTATCAATAGAGCTTCAACATACATAAAACAAAAACATATAAAATGGAACAGAGAACTGAACAAATTCACTTTGCACTTGGAAAATTCATCAGTGCTCTTTCAGTAAACAATATAATAAACAGACAGAAATTTAACAAGTATACAGGAACTGAAAAGGTTATCAAATGCTAGTAATTAATACTCCTAAAAAGAAATCAGGAAAATAATTCCCTTTACCAAAACATCAAAATAATAAAACATTTCGGAAGAGACTTAACTAGGGAGTTGAAAGACTTGCACATTGTAAACTAGAAAACATCACTAAAAAAAAAGAATACATAAATAAATAGAAATAAATCTTCTTATCATGGATTGGAATACTTAATTTTTTTAAGAGGACAATACTACCCAAAGGAATCCGCACATGTAATGCAATCCTTACCAGAATCCCAAAGATGCATTTTACAGATATAGAAAACCCATTCTGAAATTCACATAAAATCTCAAGAGACCCAAATAATCAAAATAATCCTCAAAACAAGAATAAAGTTGGAACTCAGATTTCCTTATTTCAAAACTTACTACAAATTTATACTAATCAGAACACTGCAGTAATGGCACAAAGACAGAAGTATAAAAAACTGGAATAGAATAGAGAGCCAGCCCAGAAATACATGCTCACATAAATGGTCAAAAGATGTTTGACAAAGGTTTCAAAACCATGCAGTAGGAAATTCAATCTTTCAACAGATGATGCTGGAAAAATTGGACATCTGCATGCAAAAGAATGAAGTTTGACCGTTACTTTACATCATACATATAAATTAACTCAAAATAGATCAATGACCTACACATAAAACATAAAACTATAGCTGCTATAAAGCTTGGTTCCTTCTCCACAATTCAAGTTCACTGCTCCAGGAGGAACAGATAGCTGTGCCACATCTACTGTTACTCTGTGACCTGCATCTACTGGGATGCCCTGTAAGACTGGAAATTGTGTATTAACTTTATTGATATTTACAAAGAATCCACTTTTGGGTCACAGAAGGCAGGACCCAGTGCCATTCACTGCAATTGGGGAGGCACAGGCAGAAAAAAGCCCCAGGCAGCTTGCACACTGCCCACACAGAAGGCAGGAACAAGTGCTGGCACAACTAGGAGGCACCACACCACTTCTGCAGAGGTGGTCTACAATAGCCATGACCACATCTTCTACCACTGCAAGGATGGCTTGTCACTATAGTAGCAGCCACAACCACCATGCAGCTGGACTGCCACATATTCAACTTCATTGACACAAGAAGAGTAACCAGAGGAGCCTGGAAATAGAGGAAGTCATTCTCCTGAAATTCCACTCCAGATTATTAGAAGAAACTTTTCTACCAGATGACCAGAAATCAAAGTAGAGACACTAGAAATAAAAAGAAAAACAAGAAAATATGACACCACCAAAGGAATACAGTAATTCTCAAGTACCAGACCCTGCAGAGAAAAGGCAACCCTTGAAATGACTGTAAAGGAATTCTGAGAATCAATCTTAAGGAAACTCAATGAGACAAAAGAAGACTCAGTTAGACAACACAAGAAAATGAGAAAAAAATATCCAGAATGTGAAGGAAGAAATTTGCAAAGACATTAATATCTTAAAAAACAATGTAGCGATAAGACTTGATGGGTAAGATGGCGATGGGTCTGGAGCGGCCGTGACAGGAGACAGCGCGATCCTGTGAGCCATGC
>NW_007726488.1:13029-24640 GCF_000696425.1 Galeopterus variegatus | reverse complement strand
TGGACCTTGAAAGAATAATATTAAGTGAAACGAGTCAGGCAGTGAAAAAGAAATACCACATGTTTTCACTTATTGGAGGGAGCTATAGGTGAATGAATCAATTCACACACATACATACACACACACACACACACAAACTCACACACACACACACAAAAACAAACAAACAGCAACAACAACAACATCAACAACAACAACAAAAAAAACTGGGGGCGGGAGAGGAAGATTTAACAACCATAACTTTTTTTTTTTTTAAGTTCTTACAACAAGAAAATGGAGGGGACACATCTGGGTGGGAGGGGGGAGAGGGAGGAGGGAGGGAGGTTTCGGTGATGGGACACAATAACTAACTACATTGTATATTGACAAAATAAAAAATAAAAAATAAAAAATAAAATTAAAAAAAAAGAAATTCACACTTAGACTTTAGTACAAAATGCAGGCTGGCTCAAGAGTGAGTAGCTGCCCATTAGAAGTAAGTTTACAGAAAAGTAAAGCATACACAACTTGCCAGCAAAGTGTGGGTTGGCCCCAGGAGATGTGGGCAACAGTCCTGCCTTCTGATGGGATTAGATTATGCTATCTAATGAATATTCAACTACAGGGATGGTTCCCAGTTATGTAGCAGATTATGTAACAGGTTTGCACACACTCAGTGGGTCTCTGTAGAGCTCAGCTAGGGTCTGCAGCTCACAGACCCTTCGAGCCCATTCACAAACCCTTCACATGCAGGTCTATGAGCTAGGTAACTGGCAAAAAGGTCCTTGGAGCCTTGGTTAAAGAAGGAATAATCTTTTATTCAGCACACACACATCTAGGAGCTAGGCAGTACAAAGAGAAACTCAGAAACTCAACTGCTACCAGCAAAGTTCAAAGAAAAATTGAGCAGCTGTCAGCGGAGTAAACATGCTCCACTTTTAGACATGAGCTCTCTGCCAGCCAGTCTGCTTCACAAACTGAAGAACACACAATAGCAACAAACTCAAAAAAGATACATTTGTGCACATGTGCACAAACTCCACCCACACACATCTTGTTTACAAGAAATGTGTTGCTCAATCCCCAACCAGACCTGAGCTGAGGGAGCCTGACTAAATTATCCTATTTTCCCCATAGTTTCTCTTTAAGGTGTTCCCACTGGTCCAATTCTATCACAGGCACTGGACACATCCAAGAATATTTGGTGCTCTTTAGTGCCTCTAGTTGGAGGTCATTCAAAGGATCAATTACACTTTACTGAACATGTACTCCCATTAAGGTTATATGACCTTTCTCTACTGAGCATGCTCAGCCACTGTATTTGCATAAGTCTGACACCTATAGTCTCAATCTCCACTTGCTGGTGCCAATAATGGGTGCTACAGGCCACCACTCCTTAGGACTCAGAAGTGAGGCTTGAGTCCTAGGGGCGTGGCTTGTAACTGAGGGGAGTTGCCTGATACCCAATCCCAGGGGGACTAAGCATCTCCTGTCTCAAGATGAGAACAACTTGGGGGATTTTGGAGCTAAAAGAAAAAAGGAACCTTGGTGCTTGGATGATCGCGAGGGGCATAAGCACTACATTCCCTGGACTGCCTGCAAGTCCAGACATTCATGTGAAGGATATATAAGCATGTCTTGATTATCACTGTTACTTGGTCACTATTAAAACAGCTGAAGTACATTCCTAACTAACATCTACAATGACTCTAATTGGTTTTCTCTTTAAAAAATGTTTCTACCTCTCAGAGTATGGGTGGAAGCATGGAAGATCATATGCCTAATTGGATATGTTGTAACACTATCTGAGTGGGATTTGATTGAGTTGGGAGGAACTACTCATATTACTTCAGGAATTTTTTGTATTGTGCAAAATAAATAGTTTTTTAAATATAAGAAAAAACAAATGGCGACTATTACAAAACATTAATACTATTTTACTATACTCTTTTTCTTGTAATTCCCTGTTACAAAACATGCATATTCTTTTATCACTGAAATAATTAGATCAAAGGCAGAGTTGATAGCACGAGGATGAAAGTAAAAATAACAAAAACAAATAATACAGGTAGATACGATGAAGCAAATTGGGAAAATATTGTGTTCCTGCGAGGGATTGCAAACTTAATTTTGTGGTCAACTTGCTTTTTAAATAACAGATTGGCATAGTTTTTTTCCCCCCACTTGAATTTAATGAAATACTGCTCTAGAAATGCCCCTTTTGATGTGATTTAGGCTCATTCTCATTTAGTTCATCTGGAGTCAGTTGAAAAATAAAGTTTGCATAATTGGAATTTGATTTTGCCAGCTCATCGTACTAACTTTTTGAGAAATATGAAGTCTCTAAATGTCAGAGGGATTATGGGGGGCCCAAGGTCACTGTCTGAAATTCAAATCAAGATGGTTTTGTACTCTGTACTTGAGGACTGGGGTATTTCAGTTTTTACTAAATTCACATTCAGACACATTTCGTTCAAATATTTGAATCCTAAAGCTGAAGCTATTTAAATCAGATTTTCTTCTAATTTTTATTAGTATCTATAAGTTTCTAAAAAGCAAATACTGCTTACTGAGCACCACACAGGTCTCAGAAGAATCATCATTTTTGATAAGAGAGATTGCCTTGCCATTATATTAGGACTTTAACTTGTATTTAAGTTGTAGCTGGTATTGTACAAATCCCAGGTACTGTGGCATTAAACGTGACTTCCTAGCAGGCATAGAAGACATCTAAAAATAATGACTGACAGAAACGTAAATAATTCTGCTACCGCCAGGATCAAAATATGTCTGAAAAGATGAAATGCCTGAAGTCAATATTTATATGTATATTCAAAAGCATAAAACTTACATGAGAAATCCTTGGCTTGTTCAAAATTTTGTCCTTCCATTTTTGCTGGTGATATATTTATATCTAGTGAAACACTGCATATGTCAAAAATTAAGTAAAATATTTTAAGTTATTTTGAATTCAAAATCAGTTGCCAAATCTACAAGCAAAAAGCTGTAATTCACATGCAAGGTATGCTTTATGCTTGTTTATAAAAAAATATTTGGGCATTTTGTCTAATCTATGTCACATTTTGATTTTTTGTAAGTAAGTATTTCATCCAATGTTTTATTTGTGAAGTTAAGGCTTCAACACATGGTCACAATCATATCCTATGGAATCAAAGGAAAATCACAAAAAGAGAGTAAGGAAGAAGTTAAAGAAGGCTGGAGACGTAAACTGGGAAGTTCTTACAGATTTTTCTCGTTTCACTGTTGAGAGAATCATGATCTATGCCTCATAAATACATTAATGACTTTAATTATTGTAATTTGGAAGTGTAACAGCTACTGAAGACAAGAGACATAAGAACTGAGCACTCACTGAGCACTACACAAAGAATATATTGTACAAGAAAAATAAATGGGAGATCAGCATTCTGCAACTTAAGCAAATTGTGTTTTTACTGTTGTAAACAATATTCATGACTGCAGTTTTCTCACATGTGAAACACTTGTGGTTTTCAACATTACATGTGTCTGAACCCCTCTTCAGAAATACTGCATAATCCATCAATTCTGAGCTAAAACTATACAAAAAAAAACTTACCAGTCAGTGTGACTTCTACTTTATCTTCTGCCTGATTCCTGGAGAGAAACATTTCCAGTTACTTTGTGAGTTTATATGATCATACTTGATATTTCAGAAAATAAACTGTGCCCTGAAATATGAAACTTTGTTGGTATTCATTATCTCGCCATTCCCTCTGGTGTTAATAAATAAACATAAATATATGAGTATATACAAATATATAAACACATATTCTGCCAAACAAATATGACGGCTAACCTGATAAAGAATATAAAAGATAACAGAGATGACTAGTAAATAATATACAATAAGACTCTACTACAATGAATACATCTGAAAAATATGGACTGTATTAAAGACTAGATTGGTACATAGAGAATCTGCTCCAAGAATATAATTATGTGACATTCAACTAGTGGGCACATGAATATGTTCATTGTGGCAATAACAATCTCTATTTTTTACAAGAATTTTTCAAAACTTAATGTGACACTACAACAAATACATTTTACATTTGTATGCTTTATGTGATTTTTTATTTTTCTTTTATTTTTATTTTAACAAAATTGATTGTACATATCTGTGGGGTGCAGTGTTAAATATCAATACCTGTGTGCAATATGTGATGCTCAAATCAGGATAATTAGTATAGTCAACATTACACAATGTAATCATGTTTTGTGGCCTTTTGCCAAATATGTTAAGTGAAATAAGCTACGCACAGAAAGAGAGATTCCTCATGTCTTCACTCATAAGTAGGACATAAAAAAATAACCAAATTAATAACAGAAGAAAGGAAAAAAAAAGCAACGATCACAATAATTTGTTGAACTTTCAAAAGGGGGGTTTACAGAAAAATGCATATGTTTTCCTGCTCAAATTATTTTTTACTCAAACTACTTATTAAAATGCAGTTTAATAATGTATAAATAAATTAATTTATATTTATTTTTTTTTAATTTTAAAAATTTTGTTCTTTGAATTTTTTCATTTACAAAATGAACAATTACTTTAACTGTGAAAAATAAATATACCTGTAATTATCTTAAATATATGCTTAAATATGATATTACATATTTATGCAATGTATTCATAGTTTTCTATAAAGGATGAAGGAAAAGTTCCCAGTGATCTTGTGCATAACCAAAATATAATCTATCTGTACAGACAGTAATTATAAAAAAAACACAGTATCGGTATTTTCCCTAAGCCTTAGCTTTAGGGTACTCTGGGACCACGTGCACTAGAGTCCAAATATATAGGGATATTCTATCTCACAAATATCTTAAGTGTTATACTTTTATTAAGTCAGATGCACAGAAAATATAAATCCAACTTAAGGGAAAAGGTAAATAATAATATAGATAACAGCTTTTGAAATTTGTTATGCTATCGTTTTGAGGCATTAATAACAATATATTCACATAAACTGCAAAATTGATTGGCATCCTCAAATTTATATATATTTTCAATATGCAGCATATTTGTAGTACGCTAAAATATTTAAAATAAATTTACTTTTTTAATTCTAAAATTTACATATTGCTATTGAGCACCTTGGATTTAGAATAAATTTGTGAAATACACAATGCAGATACAAAGTGAGATGCAAATTAGGACATTTAAAATGAATGGGAAGAATGTACAAGCTTTTCTGGTTATAATTAACTTCACTATCTTAAAGCATTGACTTGGAAATTAGTAAGATCAAAGTTACAATTAGCATCACATCACTGGTCTTGCCCTACAAGTCCTTAAGAAATTAGTTCCCTGACAATGCAAGGATCACTCAGTCACAATGTATTCACATTTCATTGTATTTACAGTGTTACAAGTAGTGTAGTATTTTTCCAATTTTCTGTCCCAGTGGGCAGGAGCAGATGAGAATGCATGATGAGAAAAGATGGCTCAGAGAACAATAACAAAAAAAAAAGTACCCTGGGTTTGAATATGACATGGGTGATACAGAAAAGTAAAAATACATAAATAAATGTAAAATATTAGTAGGGGATCCAACTGAAAAGGAAAAGCATACAGTTAATCTCCAATGAGTTACTAAATAAATAATGGAGATTGGCCCAACAGAACTGAAAAAGATAAAATACATATATATACACACATACACATATATCTAACACTATATATATATATATATAATATATACACCAATATATATATAATATATATACAATATACACATAAAACTTACACAATACATATCAATAAAATTACATCAATTTGCGTCTTAAGGGCATTTGTGGGTAAAAATTACTAGTATATCTTTGAACTATTTGGTAAAATGATCCATTACCTAGTACACAATCTATTTTAGAACCCTGACATTACTATTTAGTTTTGCTAGTATAATCCAACATAGGCTGAATAGAAACCTCTCATTTAATTTAATAAGCAAGCAATTGCCATGCCAAGTAAATTAAAGAAACACGTGTGTGTGTATCACCTATATCTTTCTGGACCTTGTGCAGAAAATTTTGTGAGAGAAAATGTTCAAGAAATTTATATTTTTATGTTCTCATTAGCCTTATTTTGGACCAAAAATTTCTGCTTTTCATTTTTAATTTGGTAGAAAGAAAACTGTGTCATGCAACATTACTATTAGAATTCCAAAAGAGCAATATATAGGCTTTATTATTTCACTTTGATCAGATGATTGCGTATCATAAATTTTAAACTGTTCGTCTTTATCAAAATTATACAATCAAGCATCTTCTAGAAATAAAAGAGAAACATTTTGACATGTTTCTAAAAAATCCTGAAAATAATTTACTATTTATCAAATATTTACATAAGTTACATATTTTTACCAAAGCAGTAAGAATGCTTCAGGTTAAAAGAGTGGCATTTATTGTCAAAGGTACTGCTGGAGATGTGGTTTTTCACTTCAATTGTTAAAATTAAAACTGTATAAATAATGGTTTTGCTTTGAACTTTCAGGAGAGAACAGACGTACAGTTACCAGAGGCGGGAAAGGGGAAGGGGTAAAGCAGATAGGAAGTAATTGGGTAAGGAATACAAAAAGTAATCATGATTTATAATGATGAACATGCTAATAATATTGATTTTATCATCACATACTGTACACAAATAGTGAGAGTCAACTCTGTACCCAATAAATATGTATAAATAAAAATAATTAGAAAAATAAGTACATAATGGTTTTGGCTTCTGTCCTGGATTTTAGAGAGTTGAAAGGAGTTTAGCTTCCACCCGTACAACTAAAAACAGTCATGTTAAGCAAGATGAGTAAGCTCTAGAGACCTGCTATACAACATTGTACCTATAATCAATAATATATACACTTGAAAATTTAAGAGAGTAAATCTCATGTTAAATGTTCTTACCACAATAAAATAAATAAAACAAAATTAAATTAAGTTAAATGACAGACCAATTTCAAACTTTCTGGTTTTTTGAACCACCAGCTTAGGTTGCTGATCCCAAATCTAAGGAAAGGTCATGACTATAGAGAGAGATGAGAGATGAACAGGCACTCACATAAGGTGGACACAATCAGATACTGATAGGACGAGTTCAGCTAGAATTGATGACAAATTGATGAAGGCCAAGTATGGCATGGTAAGACAATTTGAAATCCCTGAGGGCATTGGAAATTGGAGGAGTTCATATAATCTTGCATGTTCTTTCTCCACAAACTCCACAAGGTGCTCAAGGAATGATTAGAAAGAGCCCTAAGAAATATCCATTGTGGTGCAGGCCTGTGGTAGGAAAACAACAGCTATGTATGGCAGTGGCAAGAAACTGAAAATACTCTTCTCCTCTAGCTCCAATAATAAACAAAGACATGAATCTGTGAGGAAAAGGGCAACAAACATTGTTGACCTTAGGGAACTGGTGAACGAGTGTTGAATTTGGGATAACGGAATAGGTATAGAAACCCTACTCCTGAAGAAGGGGCATAATTATGCATTAAGCCTATGACTAAATCTTTAAGAAAGACAAGATAACCACATTCCTGGCACTATTATTCTCCATACTGTCACTCGCACTGCCAAGGTAAGAAGCTTCAAAAAGCAAGTAAAAGAAGAAAACAGCCAAGAAAGAACAGGAAAGGAATAAAAGTGTGCAAAGAAATTCTCTCTGAGTCACATCACAAAGGGAAAACCTATGATTCTAAAACTATCGCTTTGGTAAACCACTTCCCACCCTTGACACAAGGTGTTTCTACAAGAATTTGAAGACTGCACTACACTGAACGTGACCATAACAGCAACAAATCTCAAACTCAGCCAAACTTCTAGCCAGATTAACAAAACACCAACCAAGGCCTAAGCAGAATAAAGAAAATATTCATCTGCAAGCATAAAAACTACCTCAGTATCTACTGTCCTTAACAAGTCCAAAATTTAACAAAAATTATTAGGAATATGAAAAACCTGGAAGAAACCAACTGCTGACAAAAAACAAACAATCAAAAAACAAAACAACAACAACAAAAACAAAAAATCAGAGCCAGACTCAAATATGACACAGATGTTGGAAATATTTAACAGGAAATTTAATATAACCATGTGTAATACGTAAATGTTTCTAACAGAAAAGGTGAATAACATGGGTAATTTCAGCAGATATAAATAGTATAAGAAAGAATCAAATAGAAATTCTACATGTGAAAAGCACGATAGACATGATGAAAAGTTAATTTAACTGACTTATCACCAAGTGAACTTGAAGATATATGAATGGAAATTACCCAAACTGAGCCTCAAAGAGAAAAAAAGGGAAAAATTCAAAGCATAATATTCAAGAGCTCTTCAACAATATCAAATTTTCTAATTTACAGATTATTTGAAATACTGAAATATTTATCACAATAAAATAAAATGACAGACCATTTTCAAATTTTATAAAGTTTTTGAACCACTAGAGAGCTGAAGTAGCTGGTCCCAAATCTAAAGAGAGATTATGACTGCACGGACAGATGGAAGGTAAACAGAAGAAAGAGGATGGAGTAGAAGAAATGGTTTAGGAAACAATGGCTGGGAGTTTTTCAAAAGTAATGACAGACAGATCTGAAAAGAAAATATACTGAAACACAAGCAAGCAAAAATTAGTCATATCATATTCACAGTGCTCAAAAGAAAAGACAATGAAAAAATCATGAAGAAAGGTAGAAAAAAGATACATTACAAACAGAGAAAAAAGATAAAAATAATATCTGACAGTTGTCAGAATCGATGCAAGCAAAAAGACAATGAAATACTATTTTTAGTACTTAATATCTTTTTTTATTGAAACATAATTGATTATATATATTTATGGGGAACAGCACTGACTATCATTAATTGTGTACAATATGTGATGATCAAATTAGTATTATTAGCTGTTTCATCATTACAAAATGTAATCATTCTTTGTATCCATTACCCAATTTCCCCCTAAGCCCTTTCCCCTCCCTCTTTCACATCTCTAGTTGCCACAGTTTTGTTCTCTCCTTCTGAAATTTCAACATATTATTGTGATTGTTCTTCCTTCCTTCCTTCCTCCCTCCCTCCATCCTTCCTTCCTTCCTTCCTTCCCTTCTTTCCTTCTTTCTTTCCTCCCACTTAAGAGAGAGGACATGCAGTATTTCTCTTTCTTTGCCTGGTTTATTTTACTTAACATAATTTTCTCCCAGCTCATCCCTGTTGCTGTGAATGGCAGAATTTCATTCTTTTTCATGGTGGAGTGGTATTTCATTGTGTACATATACATTGTCTTTATCCAATTGTCCATCAGAGGACCCATAGATTGTTTCCGTATCTTAGGTATTTTAAATACAGCTGTGATGAACATAGGCGTGCAGATATCACTTTGACATGATGATTTCCATTCCGTTGGGTATATACCCAGTAAAGGGACTGCTGGTTCATATGGCAATTCTATGTGTAGTTGTTTGAGAAAACTCCATGCTGTTTTCTATAATGGCTGTACCCACCTACAGTGTAAAAGTTTCCCTTTCTCCACATCCTCACCAGCATTTGTTATTCTGTCTTTCTCCTTATAGCTGGTATAACTGGGGTGAGATGATATCTTACTGTAGTTTTGATTTACATTTCCCTTATGATTAGTGATGTTGAGCATTCTTTCATGTACCTGTTGGTCATTTGTATGTCTTCCTTTGAAAAATGTCTGTTCAGCTCCTTAGCCCATTTTTAAATTGGATTATTTGGTTTTTAACTTGAAGTTGTTTGAGTTCCTTGTATATTCTGGATATGAATCCCTCGTTAGATTTATAGTTTTACAAATATTTTCTTCCATTCTATAGGTTGTCTTTTCACTCTGTTGATTGTTTCCTGTGCTCTGTAGAAGCTTTTTAGTTGCCTATGCTTCGAGGGTTTTATTCATAAGGTCTTTGTCCATTCCTACATCCTGAAGTGTTTTCCCTATGTTTTATTTCAGGAGTTTTATAGTTTTAAGTGTTATACTTAAGCCTTAAGTCCATTCTGAGTTGATTTTAATATATGGTGAGATGTATGGGTCTAGTTTCATTCTTCTACACATGGATATCCAGTTTTCCCAGCACTATTTACTGCAGAGGCTGTCTTCCCCAATGTACGTTCTTAGCACCCTTGTCAAAGACCAGGTGGCTATAACTATGTGGGTTGATTTCTGGGTTTTCTGTCCTGTTCCATTGGTCCATGTGTCTGTTTTCATGCCACTACCATAATTTTTTGGTTACTACAGCTTTGTAGTATAGTTTGAAGTCTGGCAGTATAAGGCCTTTGGCTTTATTTATTTATTTGCTCAGGATTGCTTTGGCTATTCAGGGTTTTTTGTTATTCCATATGAATGTTAGGATTGTTTTTTGTATTTCCATGAAGAATATCATTGGTATTTTCATGGGGATTGCATTGAATCTGTAGATCACCTTGGGTAGTATGAAAGTTTTCACAGCATTAATTCTTCCAATCCGTGGACATGGAATGTCTTTCCATATTTTGGTATATGCTTTAATTTCTCTCAGCAGTGTTTTGTAATTTTCATTGTAGTGATTTTTCAAATTTGGGGGTAAATTTATTCCTAGGTATTTCATTCTTTTGATTGCTACTGTAAATGGGCTTGCTTTCTTGATTATGTTTCTGCCTGTTCATTTTTGCTGTGTGAGAATACTACTGGTTTTTGAGTATTGATTTTGTATCCTGCAACTTTACTGAATTCATTTATCGATTCTAGGAGGTGTTTGTTAGAAGTTATAAGTTTTCTATGTATAGGATTATGTCATCTGTGAACAGGGACAATTTGACTTTGCCTTTTCCAATCTGGATGCCCTTTTCTTCCTTCTCTTGCCTGATTTTTCTGGCTAATACTTCCAATACTATGTTGAATATGAGAGGTGAGAGTGGGCATCCTTATATTGTTCTTCTTAAGGGGAAAGCTTTCAGCTTTTCCTCATTCAGGATGATGCTTGTGATGGGCTGTCATATATGGCTTTTATTGTGTTGAGATACTTTCCTCCTATACCTAATATGTTCGAAGTCTTTATCATGAAGGAATACTGAACTTTGTCAAATGCTTTTTCTGTATCTATTGAGATAATCATATGTTTTTTGTCCTTGCTCTTGTTGATGTGATGTACCACATTTATTGACTTCTGTATGTTGAACCATCCTTGCATCCCTGGGATGAATCCCACTTGTAACATTTTTGATGTGCTGTTGTATTCTATCTGCTAATATCTTGTTGAAGATTTGTGCATCTGTGTTCATCAAGGATATTGGCCTGGAGCTTAGGGTTATCAGAAAGATCTCACAGGTTTTCTTCACTTTTTAGATTATTTCTTTTTTGGTCTAACTGTGTTAATTCAAAACAACTGTCTTCTAGTTCAGAGATTCTTCTACTTGTTTTAGCCTACTTATGCTCTCAGTTGTATTTTTTATTTCTTTGGATGAATTCCTCAGTTCCAAGATTTCTGCTTTTTTTAGTATTATTATTATTGTTTCTCTTCGTTGAATTTCTCATATATGTCCTCAATTTTCTTTTTGACTTCACTGTGATATATATATATATATATATATATATATATATTTTTTT
>NW_007726488.1:1838-13019 GCF_000696425.1 Galeopterus variegatus | reverse complement strand
TTTTTTTAAATTTTTTTTTTTTTTTTTTTTTTTTTTTTTTTTTTTTCATCCATCATTTTGAGTTTCCTTAGCATTGCCTTTTGGGATTCTTCTTCAGGTGGTTCATCAATTTCCTGTTGTTTGGGGTCTTCTATTGGAGCATTATAGTATTCTTTGGGGGGAGTTATGTTTCTCATATATATTTATTTATTTATTCTTTTGGTGGAGTTATGTTTCTCATATTCATTTTCAAGTTTCTCACATCTCAGAATCGACTTCTGGGCATTTGGTGCATAGTCACTTCTTTTAATTCTAGGAGTGACTTTTGAAGGGATAAAATCTTTCCTGTAGAAGTCATGTTAGGTTTGGAACTGAGTGAGTGTGGTAGTGCAGGCTTTGTGCAACTTCTTCAAATGTATTCTATCTAACAGTTGTCTGTGGGTGCCTTTGTTGCCTAGGCAGTGGTGCCCTCACCAGTTTTGTGTTGGGGTGGGTTCCTTTTTGAGGTGAATGATCCACTGTTGGTCAGTGAGCATATGTACACTGCTGCAGCAGGTCCGGGCAGTTCTATAGAAGGCGACCGGATCAGCTGCTGAGCCTGGAGCAAGCCTGTATTGATGCTGTAGGACCCAACAGCTTCCTAGAGGTGTACTGTAGGAAGAAAATTCTGCTACCCAATCAGCTGTTGCTTTGGGAGTAGGTACACAGCTGTTACATGTCCTGACAGCTATGAAGATGGCCACATAATCCATTCTCGAGCCTGATGCAAGCCTAAAATGAAAAGGTTTGCCTGAGTTCAGCAACTGTGCTGCAGCCTGCTATGTTTCATCAGGGCACCTACCTGGTCCACTGTTGGACTGGGAACAGATACACACTGGTGTAAGAGGTCTTGAAAGTTCTGTAGAGGACCACCAGCTTAGTTATTGAAACTGGAGCAAGACGCAGAAGCTCTCTAGAGGCATGTTGTAGGGAGGAAAAGCTGCTACCCAATAAGCTGTTGGTCCAAGAGTAGGTATACACAGCTGTCACAGGGCCTAGCATCTCTTTAGGTGGCCACCTGATCAGCTGTTGAGCCTGATGCCAGTGTGCAAGGTACAGCAGCTCTGTAGAGTCCTGCATTGGGGTGTCAAGGCCCTTGCCTGGTCTACTCAGTCAGTAAGCAAATGCATAGTTGCAGGAGGTCCTGGAAGCTCTTTAGAGGGCCACTGGATCAGCTGTCAAGCCTGGAGGAAGCCTGCACAGATGCTACAGGGACCAGCAGCTTCCTAGAGCTGTGGAGGGCTATAGTGGGAGTAGGGACCACCACTGCACTGGCTGTCAGTGTGAGCAACCACAGACTCAGCAGGGTTGTTATACAGGGACATGAGCAATAACCACTTACTAGCAACTTCTCCACCCAGCTGGTTGGCCTGACTGCTGAGGAGGGAGGGAAGGGTGACATGAGCTCAGATGCCAGGTTTTCAGTCCCTCTGCTTGGTCTAAGCTTCAGGCAGCTGGGGTTTTGGTCCTGCTGGTGCAATGAAAATGTGTGAAGGGCTGCAGTCAGAGGCAATGCTACTGCTGGACTAGCGGTGGGCTGTGCAGGCACCTGTGGGTTTGGCCCCCATGGGCTGGGAAGGGTGGGCCACGAATTGGGGAGCCACTATACCTTTGCAGCTATTCTGTTCAGCAAGACAGCCTGCTTGCCTGGGGGATAGGGAGTGCTGTGTGGGGTCAAATGCTGGAGTCTCAATTTTTCTGTTTGTTCTAGGCTCCAGGTAGCCTGAGCCTGGTTCAGCTGGCACCAGAGTGAGCACTATAGAAAGCAGGCAGGACATCCATACAAAGGGAACCAGACTCACTGGGTCTGGCATGGGGATCTAGGCTCCCCAGTAACTGATGTTGTGGTCCAGCAGGCACCCATGCAAGTGTATGGAGACTCATGGGGGAGGCAGGGCAGCTGCTGGGCTAGCTGTGTGCCCTGTAGGCATTTGTGAGCTTGGCCCCTATGGGCTGTGCAGGTCACGCCACAAATGTGGGGAACTGCTACACCCTGACAGTTTTTCCTTTCAACAAATCTGGCTGCTCACCTTGGGGGCAGGGAATGCTGTTTGGGTTCAGACACTGGGGTCTCAGTCTTTCTGCCTGTCCTAGGCACCAGGCAGCTTAGGCCTGGTCCTGCTGGTGCCCATGTGAGTGCAGTAGGATGCAGGCAGGACCTCCAGACAAAGGGAGTCAGACTCGCTGGGTCCAGGGCAGGGCACACTCCCACCCTGAAATCCAGGAGTTTTCAGCTCCCAGATGGTGCTGCATCTCAGCTGCACAGGACAAGAAGGGTTTTAATCTCCTTGAACTTCCGCTATGAGACTGTGCAGCTACACTAACTCCTGGCTACTTTCCAGCTGAACCTGGGTCCTGAAAAGATTGGGGGACTCTCTTGTGGCAGGGATCACTAGCATTTGTGGTGGCAGTGGAGATAGCTGGAGTCCTTCCCAGCTTGCCTCCTCTCCACCTGATTCCGGGCTGGTTCCTGTGGCAGGGCAGAGGCTGGATCCCTGTTCTCTTCTCTATGGTGCCGTTGTCTTCTTCCACACTTCACAAGTATCTCATCACTCTCCTGGTGCTCTGCAGCATGTTTCCTCAGTTGTTCCAGTCAAAATATATTTGTCTTTTGTTTTGTCCTCTTTTTATGAGGAGGGAACTAGCATCAGACCTCTCTAGTCAGCAATCTTTGGGAAAAAATGGAATACTATCTTTAAGGTGCTGAGGAAACAAAAAATGTCAACCTAGAACTTTTTACCAATGTAATCTATTTCTTCAGAATGAAGAAAAAATAAAGACTTTCTCAGGAAAAAAAAATGGAAATAATCCATTGCCAACAGACCTATAAAGGTGCAGTACAGGAGAAATTTTAAGTTCATGGAACTCTTCCCTATGGAAATGTGGGGAAGGATACTTAGCTTTATGCATTTGCCAAAAAGCAGAGGAGTGTGGACCAGAAAATATGGTTATTACTAAAAGTAATTTTAAAAAATCAACCAGCATATGAGACGAAACATGAAATGCAGACTGTGACAAATTAATCTAACTGCATTACAAATTCATTAACTTTTTAAAAATATATGTAGAGAAAAATGTGTGCAAAAAATCATTTTAGATGTGTGTACAGGAGCATGAGTATACACTCCCTAGATCTATATACTGAGAAGATCTAGATGCAGAAATACTTCAGGAGCAATGAGTTACTCCTATCGCCCAAATATGGATTTCAAAATATTATTCTCCAATAAAAGTAGCCAGTGCTCCTTGGAGTACTTGCAGATTCCAGTTTGGGGATGGAGGAAATGAAAGATGAACCTGGAGTATCTTGCGATGCCAGAAATTTAAAAGGTACATAAAAAAGTGGCATGAATTGAGGCACATGAAATATTGAAAGGGCATAGGAGCCAGCCTGAAAGAGCTCCCAATTGCCATAAACTTGAGCAAAAAAAAAATTAAATAGCCATTATACTTGATTGCAACTTAAAGGTTAAAAGATAGGTAGATAGATAGATGATAGATAGGGAAAGAAGGAACAACTCTTCATTTCAGGAGAATTTCTATTTAAAAATGAGGAAAATGGAATATCACTACTCAAACTCCACAGTAATAATTGATGCAAGGAGGATCCAGTGATAGACTCTAATGTGGGTGGGTCAAAGTTTAAGTAGAAAAAGGAGCTTTGCATAGTCACAAATTATAATCAGCTCTCGTTATTCATAGTAATGTTCTCTAATATCTCTACTAACTGAATTAGCGAATACTGTACCATTGCTCCTAAGGGAAAAACGGTTATATTCCTGTAAATTCCTGGTCACATTTTGTCTACCAATCAACGCATAACCTTGTTTGATGTGCTTTTGTTAAAGACAACTTTTTAAATATATACTGTCAGTACATTAACATTGAACTCATGGCAACAGAACTATAACTCACGCCTTAATGAAGTGTATCTAAAACACATGCTATGTTCTCCATAAGACATATGTCAACCTTCTTGCACTTAGAAACATGATAAATCCCTTCAGCACTACACTTGTGGACCATTTTAAGCCATGCAATCACCACTAAAAAGTACACAAATATGAAAAATATGGCACTAAATAGATCACAGAAAGGACACTTGTTTAGTATGAGACGTAAAATGAGAAGGCAGAGCATCAGCTTGTTTGACCTCAGCTGGGAATGTGTATGATACTCAATAAAATATTTTGCTGCTCTGTTCATGCCCATAAATAACTGCAAAATTGCCTTGAGTATCGATTTGGTATTGCAAATAAGTTTTAGTGACTAAGCGAGTTCACAAATATAGAACTCATGAATAATTAGAATCAGTTGCATGATTTCCCTAAAACTATTTAGAAAATAAAAAGAAAAAAATAATAACTTTACAATGCATTGCTCTGAAAGATACCGTCTTCGGCAAGTGATCAAGGTTGGCATCACCAATTACGCATTTAGACATCATTTACCCCTGATATAAACCACTAAGAAGGGCACATCATCTCTGTAATAACCTACCTCTATAATCGCATAACCCCAATATAATCATTAGACTACACCGGTAAAACCAAAATTGAAGAACATTCTAGAGAACAACTGACTAGTACTCTTTTAAGTATTATAATCATGAAAAACAAGGAAAGACTGGAGAACTGTCACAGATTGGAATAGACTACGGAAACATGACAACTAAGTGCATTATAGGATCCTGGATTGGATCATGGTTCAGAACAAAAAAAATAATGGAAAACTGGTGAAATTCAAATAAGTTCTGTAAATTAGTTGATAATGTTACAAGATTAATCTATTGGTTTTGATCACTTTACCACTGTTATGTAAGATGTCAATAGGGAAAGTTGGGTGAACTCTATTATTTTCACAATTCTATTATAAAGTTATCTCAAAAAAATCTATTAAAAAATTCATAAATAAAACTTCATAGGACAAACTTTTCTCTCAATTGCTGAGGTAAATCTACATCAGTCTATTGTAAGTATTTGACAAATTTCACTACTGTTTGCCATTTTTTCATAAACTTTATAATTAATAATGTTATATATACATGAGTATGTGTATATATATCTACACACATATGTACGCACACATATATGTACACACATGCACACACACATATATATTTAATGTATGTAATATGTAGTCCTAGTGTGTTTTTTAATGACTTTCCTTTTTTAGATTAGTTTTAAGTTTATAACAAAGTTAAAAGGAAAGTACAGGAGATTTCCCACATACTCCCTGCCCCCACACATGCACAGTCTCCCCCATTATCAACATCCCCCACCAAAGTGGTACATTTATTACAATCAATAAACCTACAGTGAAATTGAATAATCACACTAAGTCCATAATTTAAATTAGTGTTCAACCTTGGTGTTGTGCATTCTGTGGATTTGGACAAATGTATATTTAGAGCATTTTCACTGCTCTAAATACCCTCTGAGCTCTGCCTATTCATCCCTCCTCTTCTCAAACCCTAGAAACCTCTGTTCCTTTCACTGTCTGTATATTTTCTTTGGTAAGGTGTCTGTTAAGATCTTCGGCCCAATTTTTAATAGAATGGTTGTTTTACTGCTTAGTTTTAAGAGTTCTTTGTATATTTTGCATAAAAGTCCTTTATTACGTGTTTTTTGCAAGTATTTTCTCCCAATTTGGTTTGTCTTCTCATTCTGTTGACATTTTCTTTCTCAGAGTGGAAGTTTTTAATTTCAATAAAGTCCAACTTATCAGTTATTTCATTTCTTTACTGTGCCTTTGGTGTTGTGTCTAAAAACTCATTGCCATACCCGAAGTTATCTAGGTGCTTCTTCTATTTATCTTCTAGAAATTTTATATTTTTGTGTTTTACATTTAGGTCTATGATCCACTTGGGTTAATTTTTCAAGGGTGTAATGTCTGTGTCTAGATTTGTTTTTCATTTTTTTTGCATGTGAATGTCCAGGTGTTCCATCACAATTTTGTGAAGGGACTATCTTCATTCCATTGTATTGTCTTTTCTCCTTTGTCAAAGATCAGTTGACTATATTTATGTAAGTTTAATTCTGGGCTCTCTACTCTGTTCCATGATGTATTTGTCTATTATTTTACAAATAGAATACTTTTCTGATTATTGGACCTTTATGGTAAGTCTTGAAGTCAGACACAATTACTCCCTCAACTTTGATATTAATATTATGTTTGCTATTTTGGGTCTTTTGATTTTCCATATAAATATTAGAATCAATTTGTTAGCATTTACAAAATAATTTGATGAGATTTTGGTTGGGTTTGCACTGAATTTATAGATCAAGATGGAAAGAACTGATGTCTTGACAATATTGAGTCTTCCTATTCACGAATATGAAACATCTCTCCTTTTACTTACTTTTGTGATTTTATTGATCAGTTTCATAGTTTTCTGCATATAGAGTTTGTAAATATTTTGTTAGATTTATGTGTAAGTATTTCATTTGGGGATGTGCTAATGTAAATGATATTGTGTTTAGATTTTAAATTCCACTTATTCATTGCTAGTATATAGGAAAGTGATTGATTTCTGTATTTTTTACCTTGTATCTTGGAACCTTGCTTATTTGCTTATTAGTTCCAGGAGTTTTTTGCTGTTGTTGCTGATTTTTTTTTTTGGGGGGGATTCTCTACATAGATAATTATACTATCTACAAAGAAAAACAGTTTCATTTCTTCTTTCTTAATGTTTGTATGTGTATATACATATGTATATATATATATATGTATACACACAGAAGAATATATAATATTATATGCTTGTCTTATTGCATTGTCTAGTACCTCCAGTATGTTGTTGAAAAGGAGTGGTGAGAGGGGACATCCTTGACTTCTTCCCAATCTTAGTGAGAAAACGGTTTTCTCACGAGTAAGCATAGTATTACCTGTAGGGTTTTTGTAGACATTCTTTATCAAATTGAGAAAGTGCTCCTTCTATTTCTAATTTCTAGAAATTAATTTAAAAGTTTTATCATGAATGAGTGTTGAATTTAGCCAAATGTTTTCTCTGCATCACATGACTTTTCTTCTTTATTCTGTGGATGTGATGGATTTTCCTCTTTAGCCTGTGCATGTGATGGATTTTCTTCTTTAGCATGTGGATGTGATGGATTACATCAATTGATTATTGAATGTTGAACCAGCCTTGCATACCTGGGATAAATTCAACTTGGTTGTGCTGTATAATTGTTTTTATACATCACTGAATTTAATTTTCCAGTATTTTACTGACAATTTTTGTATCTATATTCATAACAGATATTGGTCTGTAGTTTTCTTTTCTTGTAATGTCTTTATGTGTTTTTTGTATTGGGATGATGCTTACTTCATAGAATAAATTAGGGAGTAGTCCCATAGTTTCTATTCTTTGAAAAATATTTTAGAAAATTGGCATAATTTCTTCCCTAAATATTTAATAAAATTCACCACTGAACCCACTTGGGCCTGGTGTTTTCTGTTTTGGAAAGTTATCAATTATTGATTCAATTTATTTAATATATAAAGGACTATTTAGCTTGTGTATTTCTCCTTGTGTGAGTTTTGAGAAATTGTGTCTTTCAGGGAATTGGCCCACTTCATCTAGGTTATCAAATCTGTGGCATAGAGTTGTTTATAGTATTATTTTATTCTTTCACTGTATATCACAAATTTTGATAAATTATGAGTTATTTTTATCTTATTTACTTATGGTATATAGTCCAAATATTTTTATAGCTAGTATATTTGGAGAAGAGAAGGTATTATTTAAAACCAAATCTGACTAATTTATCTTCTAACTGTGGTGGTACCTTAATTTAGATTAGCTGAAAAGAAGTGTGTCTTAAGAGCAGGGGTTTTATATTACATGTATGGTGGCAAAGTGAAACTCCCTGAAAGATTAGTATATTTTAATTGGTTTGGGGAGAACCTTATAAAGTTTTGTGTCTGGGTCAGCAAAGAACCGAGTGACCACCATCACCATAGGTTAGTTGAGGAGAAGCTAGAACACGATGATTAAAAGTGACTGAGAACAAAAGTCCCTGGGAATCTTACAAATCTAGGATATGGCTCAGAGTACTTAACATAATTTGAAATAAAAGCAGCCTGAAGTTAATTTTGTTTTAACCTTAGCTGATTTCTGGGTTTTACCAAAAGGAAGGAAACAGAGAATGGTGTGGTTTTGTGGGAAGATCACTGGACTGGTTGGGAGATAAGGTTTCAGTCTCAACACTCCCATCAATAGTGCTACTCGCTTCACCACTTACTTTTTTTCAAACCTACATTTTCTTATCTTTACAAAGAAGAGATGTGACTAGAGGGCCGCTGTGGTTCCTTAGATTACTGATGTTTTCTGACTTTATAATATACCTACATTGAAGGCATTTAGGAGTGTTACCTCTGGGAGTCCAAGAATGGAGTATATCTGGTATGTTGCTGATTTCTTTACTGTTTATTCTCATAGCTCTAATTAAATTTTAAAATTTTAAGAGTGCCCCAAACCCCCAAACAGCTTCAATATTAGCATAAAAGAGTTTAGCCTTTATTCACCTAATGATATTTTAATAGTTTGTAAATTTAAACTGTGGCACAGAAAAACTACATATGAAATGAAAGCCACTTCCTGAAAATGTTGATTTTATAAACATTTTAAAGCAAATTCTGAGAATTTGTCAAAAAAAATGTAAAACAACTATAATGGGATTAAGTTGAGATTAAATATTACTTTTTCCTACTTTTGAAAGTTGGTATTATTATTTATCCATGTAACAAAACTGTGGTCAATCAAAGTCATTACAGGACCCATGGGTTATATACTAAATTGAACTGGTGAAACACAAAACACAAAAAGGACAATGAAGTACAGAACTTCATAAAGTGATTAGAAATTTACTTTTGAGGATGCCATTTAAACACAAGTGGGCACTTCTTCAAATGCTCTGGGTTCACCATATACCACCAAGAGGACGTCAGTCTTAGAAAATGTTTCTGGTCCTTGCTAAATACAGACAGTTTTTTGTTAAAAGTGAAATATGATATTGCAGTAGTGGTGGAAAGCATTAAAGAAACAATACCAAGGGATCATAAAATGTAGGGAAGAAATATGCATATATAACACAAATTAATAATTCATTTCCCATTACATTTTCTAGATGATTATTTAATAAAAACATAGGAACCAATATTTGTTTTTGTACCATCGTTGGAGTTTTCTTAAATTTAAGCTAAGCAAAGATGGTACCAATAACTTGCATTCTGGCAATAACCATGTATCCATTTTATCAGGGTGTTCATCACTTGGTGAGCATCAAATATTCTATACTTTGTCCAGATAGACCAGTTTGAAGTTGTACTCTGGATATTGGTTATATATTGTCTTAGTAACCAGCTTCCTAGCCAAAAATGAGTCTTTATGTATGCCTCTGACTATAATTTATTGCTAAGGATACTTTCAGTTAAACTTGTTCCTCACTTTGAACTTTAAAACAGCAATGATATGTTCTACACCCATCTGATATTTTCCCCCCAAGCATGTAATAACAGACGTTAATTGACACATCATGAAATAAATCTCTTACATTAAATTGTGAACGTTATTTTGTATATGCATTACACATAGAAGAAAAAAATCAAATCTTTTAGTCAAAATAAAATAATTTCCTTTCAATGTTGTTATTTAACTGTTGCCTTTTCATCTCTGTATCTAATTCATCATTATTATCAGTTTATCATTTGCCCTCATCAACTGAGTAATTATCAGTGTTTTGTAATTTCCTTTTGGAGGTAATACAATATCGATGAAATGTAAAATTAAATCTTAATAGTATAAATATTTGTGCAATATAAATTTAGCAACATTACTAAAAAAATCCAAATTCTTTATTAATTATCAGCTTATCAATATCCCTTTTTTTTTAATGCTAAACTTTTTTTTTCGTTAAATTTTTATTTTGTCAATATACACTGTATCAATATCACTTTTAAAAAGAAGTTTTACCTTGGCAGATATCAATCAGCTCTATTAAAAAAAATAAAAATTCTTATTTTTCTGGGGAATGTCAAAATGAACAGCTGGGTTTTCCCAGAAAGATAAGGAAACATAAATCATATGAGTCTATCACATTTTATAGAAAAAAATTATTAAACAAAACCGATTAGTTCAGTTCAAAAAACAAAAAAACAAACAAACTGTGATTTCTGGTGTTCTCATTTCCACCCTGTAACATGTTTGGGTCTCCATTGGAAGCCTCAAAATTGCTACCAGTAATCACTGTTCATTTCTTTGACTAATCCAAGATAGAAATCAAAGGTTATTTGTAAAAGAAAGGAGAAAATTCTCACTCTTGTGAAAGCCAGAAGGCATAATGATTGATAGCACTTTCTTATACCACATTCAATTAGAATGTCTCCAACTTTACTGTGCATATAAGTCACCCACAGAGCTTTCTCCAAAGAGAGCCTATTGAGTCTGCCTCCTGAGATTCTGATTCAGTCTGGCTGCGGCCCCAGAAGCTGCCTTTTTAAACTAGTAGCTTTCAGGAGCAAGATGGCGACGGGTCTGGAGCGAGCGTGCCAGAGGACAGAGCGAGCCTGAGAAGTGCACGCTGTGCTGCCAGAGTACTATTTGCATTTCCAAGAGCAACAAAAAACAAATAAATCACTGATCAACTAATCCACAATGAAAAAAATGCAACTACAGTCTCGAGGTTTTAGGGCCGATGCAAAAGAAGATTCCTGAGAGCACCCCAACCTTGCCGGGAGACCGAGCAGCCCAAGGCAACAAAGGCCAGGAAAGATGGCAGCAGCAACGCAGAGACAGAGAGGAAGGCGCGGGACCGGCCCAGCTATGGGAACTTTGTGAGTGACCCCCAGCCCAGCCCCGCTTGGGGGGCAAAGGCCCGCCTGGCCCCCGCTTACCACACCAGGCTAGGCGCCTTCATCAGTGCTGCCTCCATTTTCTCCAGGGGGGATGGAGCCGGCTGGCTCAGATTGGGCAAGCCAGCCATCTTCGCTTGGAGTGGCTCCTCACTGAGCCGTGCCACTTGTGTGCCTCAGTGCAGGGCCCCTCGGGGCCTGTGGATTGGCCACCAATCCCACTCCACCCGCGGATCTCTGGCGGGGCTGGTGGCATGGGGAGCCCCCGGCCAGCGTCGGGGGGGCAGGGAAAAGGAGCCCGCCCAGATC
>NW_007726488.1:0-1828 GCF_000696425.1 Galeopterus variegatus | reverse complement strand
GGAAGAGGATCCCGGCCAGACTGTCACTCCACCACACCTGGGGCTTCGGCCCCAGGTAAACTCCCTGCTTCCGGGAGACAGATACCATCTCTGTGGCCTTCAGTTTGGAAAAACCCCTGACTGATTTCTGGTTGGGAGAGGGGTGACCAGGGTACCCCCGAGCCCACTTGATCCTGCCGGAGAGCTGACGGCCTGAGGGCGTGGAGCCGGCTCATGAAGAGGAACTGTGTGCTGTGGGATCCTCCCCTGGGGGGCTCGCGCCCTGGTGCGGGAGATAACTCACCCACACAGGGGGCTGCAATACTGGTGGGAAGGTGGGAGGCCCAGAGAGGACCTTGACCAGGGCCGCAGGAATGTCCACAGTGTCCGTGGCGGAGGCCTGAGACCCCTTTGGGGCCGGGCGGGGCTGAGAGACTAGGATTGCAGAAGACACGCTCCAGCCCTGTACTGAGCGCACAGAGAGGGGAAGGGTCTGCCAAAGGAGGTGGAGTCTCGAACAAAAAGACGCACCCTCCGGGAGGCCCCATCATGTGCACACAGAGAGGGGAAACTTTGTGTAAAAAACAATATGTTTAAAATTGTATTTTGGGGTATGTGACATATAGAAGTAAAATATATTTGATAATAACTTCACAAATCGTATAACTTCGTATAATGTATGCTATACGAAGTTATTAAGAGAGGAAATTTCTCGGTAAGGCCCAAGTCCTGAGGCAAACACACATATAGAACACTAAGAGCCATCTGAAAAGTCACAGAGTAGGCAAACCAAATTAACAAACACAGCCATACCTTAGTTAGCCAGAGGGTCAAACCTGTGCACAGTGAAACTCCATGCCAAAATGAGTAAACATCCAAAAAAAAGATACCAGAAATGCAAAAAACTAAGAAAGTACACCACCAAAACTTAATAAAGCTCAAACTCTCGATCGTATAGAACAAGAACCCTTGAAATGAATGACAAGGAATTTTGAGTGATAATCCTAAAGAAACTGAATGAGATACAAGAAAACTCAGCTAGACAGCATGAAGAACTAAAGAAAAATATACAAAACCTGAGAGAGGAAATGTACAAGGAAATCAATGTCCTAAAACAAAAAGTAGCAGAACTTACAGAACTGAAGAAGTTATTCAGTGAAATAAAAAACACAATGGAGAGTTTAACCAGCAGGCTAATGGAAGTTGAAGAGAGAACCTCTGTACCTGAAGATGGGCTGTTTGGAATAACACAAGCAGAAAAGAAAAAAGAAAAAAGTATCAAAGATATTGAAGGAAACCTGAGAGAGATATTAGACAACTTTAAATGCTCAAATATCCGAGTAATGGGTATTCCAGAAGGGGAGAAAAAAAGGAGATTGTATTGAAAACATATTCAACAAAATAGTGGCAGAAAACTTCCCAGGCATAGGAAAAATCACAGATCTTCAGATCCAGGAAGCTCAACGATCCCAGAACGTATTCAACCCAAGAAGGGCTTCAACAAGGCATATTATAGTCAAATTGGCAAAACTCAAAGACAAAGAGAGAATCTTAAATGCAGCAAGAGAGAAGCGTCAAATCACCTATAAGGGAGCCCCAATCAGGTTAACATCAGACTTCTCGGCACAAACCCTGAAACTAGAAAGGAATGGAATGATATATTCAAAATACTAAAAGACAAAGATTGCCAGCCAAGAATACTCTACCCTGCAAGGCTGTCCTTCCGAAATGAAGGGCAAATCGTATATTTCTCAAACAAAAACTGCAGGAGTTCGCCACGAAACGACAACCCTTACAAGAAATTCTCAAGGGAATACTGGGATTGGACCCTGAAAGATAATTACCATAG
>NW_007726487.1:702501-703923 GCF_000696425.1 Galeopterus variegatus | reverse complement strand
TCTAATCCAGTCAGCCAGTCTGTGATTGAGAGGTTTTTAATTACTGATTCAGTCTCCTTACCAGTTATGGATCTATTCAGATTTTCTGTTTCTTCGTGATCTAGCCTTGGCAGGTTTCGTGTTCCTAGAAATTTGCCCATTTCTACTAAGTTATCCAATTTGTTAGCTGTTAAGCAGGTTTACTGTGTATTGACTACCAATTTGTCTGAGTCCAGTGAGACAGAACACACTCATATGCAACACATTACATGAAGTGGATTTATTTATAGGCAGCAAGGAACAAAAGAAGCCTAGGATTAATCATGAGCCAGTCGCCCAAGACTCAGGAAATCTGCCCAAGGTGGATGGAGTCTCATCTTCATGTGCCCCACTTGCATTGCTGCTGAGGGACTGCAAAAAGTAGCCCACTCTTGGATTTACATCCTGGTGCAATAGGAATCACTGGGCGAAAGCACTGAAGGACATCCTGTTTCTAGGGAGGACTGAAACAGAGTCCAAGCTGTTCCAGCCAGTCCCTCCTTATCACAGAGTGTTGTATTCCCAGCACATTCTACACTTATTCTTGAGAACCACAAGTGAGAAAGGGGAGAGAACTGGGTTGATCTAAGGCCACCTGGATAACTGTTCTGCAGTTGGTGTACAACTGTTCATAGTACTCTAATATTCCTTTTTTTTTTTTTGGTGGCTGGCCAATACAAGGATCAAACCCTGGATCTTGGTGTTGTCAATACCACTCTCTAATCAACTGAGCTAACTGGACAGCCCCTTTCATATTCCTTTCTTTTTTCTCCTGTAGAATCAGTAGTAATGTCCCCACTTTCATTTTTGATTTCAGTAATTGGAGTCTTCTGTTTTTTTCTTAGGCAATCTAGCTAAAAGTTTGTTAATTTTGTTAATCTTTTCAAAAGAACCAACTTCAGGTTTTAGTGATTTTTCTCTATTTTCTATTCTGTTTATCTCTGCTCTAATCTTATTATTTCCTTCCTTCTGCTAACTTTTCGTTTAGTTTGTTCTTTTTCCAGTTCCTTACATTGTAAAGTCAGGTTGTTGATATGAGACTTTTTTGTTTGTAATTTATTAAAGTGTTCACAGCTGTAAATTTCCCTTTTAGTAGTGCTTTTGTTGTATCCAATGTTTTGGTATGTTGTTGTTGGGTCCACCGCCGGTGGCCGACCTGAACAGCCCTTGCCTTGTTCCTTCTGGTGAGCGAGTGAATGGCCCGGGATTCCTCTTTCCCTCTGGTCCCCTTTTGAAGGAGATGAGGGAAGAGAGCCGTGAAGAGAGGTGAGCACACCACCGGCCCCAAACCAGCCCAGTTAAAGGACACTCAGACGTGGTGGGGGTTCTGTCAAAGCAGTTCTGTTTATTAGCACACAAGCATTGGCTTTTATAGGTAAATGGCAAAGGCAGGATTTTTACATC
>NW_007726487.1:677858-702135 GCF_000696425.1 Galeopterus variegatus | reverse complement strand
CATGCATCCTGTCTCAATACCTAGCTATTGCAATTACACAGTGTTCACAAGTGCAGCCAATTAGGGCTAAGGCAAGGTTCCTGCAGACACTCCCACCCTGCTTTCTCCCGGCGTCATTTTAGGCTGCCACGTTAATCCACTTGTAATGTCACTTTAAGGTGGTGTTAGCTTTTTTAAGGCACAACATGTTGTGTTTTCATTTTCATTTGTCTCTAAGTATTTTTAATTTACCCTGTGATTTCTTCTTTGACCCATTGGTTGTTCAAGAGTGTGTTAATTTTCACAAATTTGTTAATTTTTCAATTTTTGCTATATTATTGACTTCTAACTTCATCCTGTTGTGGTCAGAGAAGATACTTTGTGTAATATCCATCTTTTAAATTTATTGAGACTAAATTTGTGTCCTAACATATGGCCTAACCTTGAGAATGTCCTATGGGAACTTGAGAAGAATGTGTATTCTGTTGTTTTGGACAGAGTGTTCTAAATATGTCTGTTAGATCTATTTGGGGTATTGTGTTGTTCAAATCCTCTACTTACTTATTTTCTGTATTTTTTTTTTATCCATTATTGAGTGGGGTATTGAAGTCTCCAGCTATTACTGTAGCACTATCTATTTTTCAATTTTGTAAATTATTGCCTCATATTTTTTTTTCCTTTTTGTCTTTTTTTGTGACCGGTAACGGGATCACAACCCTCGGTGTCGCGCCCGCACCGCGCTCAACCAGTGAGTGTGACACCTGGCCGGCCCTGCCTCATATATTTTAATGGTCTATTAATGGGTGGGTAAATATTTATAATTGTTATATCTTCTTGTTTTCAAACATTTTGTTAAAATTTCCTTTTTGTCTCTTGTAAACTTTTCAGATTTAAAGTCAATATTGTGTGATATTAGTATAGTCATTCTTGATCTCTTTTGGTTACTATTTGCATGAAATATCTTTTTTCCCTGTTACACTACCAACCTACTTGTGTCTTTTGATCTAAAGTGAGTCTTTTGGAAGACATTGTATATGTAAGTCATTTTAAAATCCAATTTGTCAATCTCTACCTTTTAATTGGAGTGTTTTGTCCATCTAAATTTAAAGTAATTACTGACAAAGAGGGACTTCTGTCATTTTGGTATTTTCTATATGGCTTTGTCCCTCATTTCCTGCATTACTTTCTTCTTTTGTGTTTAGAGGATTTTTTTTTCCTTTTTGTCTTTTTTTCGTGTCCGGCAATGGATCACAACCCTCAGTGTTGCGCCTGTACCGGGCCGGGACCGGCAACGGGATCGCAACCCTCGGTGCTGCGCCCACACCTCGCTCAGCCAGTGAGCGGGAACCGGTCTGTATGTGGGATCCGAACCCTCGGCGGGAGCGCCTCCGCGCTCCCAAGCAGTGCACTGTAGCAGTGCGCCACCAGGCCAGCCCTAGAGGATTTTTTTTTTTTGGTAGTGAAATGTTTAAATTTTCTTCTCATTTCCTTTTGAGTATATGCTATAGTGATTTTGTCTGTGGTTACTACGGGGATTACATTTAACATCCTAAATTTATAACACTCTAGTTTGAATGCATACCACCTTAACTTTAAAATCGTATAAAAATTGCTCCTATACATCTCTGTCCCCACCTCCTTTCAGTTACTGATGTCACAAAAGTATACCTTTGTGCATTGTGTCTCAACTCATAGACTAATAATTTAGTCTCTTAAATCATGTAGAAAACAAAAAGTGAAGTTATGAACCAAAGTTACAATAATATTAGCTCTTATCTCTATCAATGCATTTTACTTTTCCCAGAGATCTTTATTTCATTGTAAGGTTTTGAGTATCCTTTCATTTCAACCTGAAGGACTCCCTTTAGCATTTTTCACAGGGAAGGTCTATAGGTAACAAACTCTCTCAGAATTTGTTTACCTGAAAATATCTTAATTTCCTCCTCATTTTTGAAGGAAAGGTTTTCTGCATATAGAATTCTTAGTTGACCTTTTTTTCCCCTTCAGCAAATTGAATATATTAACCAACTTCCTTCTAGCCTCCAAGGTTTCTGGTGAGAAATCTGTGGATAATCTTATTGGGGATCTTTTATATGTGATAAGTTTCTTCTCTCTAGCTGCTTTCAAGATTCTTTGTTTTTATCTTTTGACAGTTTGTTTATAACATGCCTCAGTGTGGGTCTCTTTGAGGTCATCCTGCTTAGAATTTGTTGAGATACCTGTATGTTTCTATTCATGTCTTGCATAAAATTTGGGAAGTTTTCAGCCATTGTGTCTTGAGACAATCTTTCTGCACTCTTCTGTATTTCTTCTGGGATTCCCACACATATATGTGGGTCTGCTTAGTGGTGTCCCACAGGTCCCTAGGCTATATTCACCTCAATATTTTTTCTTTCTGTTCCTCAGACTCAATCATTTCTATTGTCTTCAAATTTGCTGATTCTTTCTTCTGCCTGTTCAAATATGCTTTTGAATCCCTGTAGTAAAATTTTCATTTCAGGTATGATATTTTTTGTCTCCAGAATTTCTTTTTGGTCTCTTTTTATGTTTTCTGTCTCCTTACTTATATTTCCATTTTGTTTATACATTATTTTCTTGACTTTGTTCATGTTGTCCTTCAGCTCTTTGAGTATTTAAAAATCTTTGTCTAGTAAGTCTGCCATCTTGTATTTTTCAGAGACAGTTTCTATAGATTTACTTTTTTCCTTTAAATGAGCCATACTTTTTTCTATGCCTTGTTGCCTTCTGTTTGAAACTAGACATTTGAATCTTGTAACATAGTAACTCTAGAAATCAGATTCTCACTGTTACCCAAAGTTTTCTGGGCTTTTGTTTGCTTGTTGTAGCATGTCTCTGTGATGGGGATCAGTCTGAGGTGTAAACTTAAGGTCTTACCAGGTCTTTTCTGAGATTGCACCTTTCCCTTAGCATGTGTGGTGACTTTCTAAATTCCTTTTTTTATGTGATTACTTTTGAATGTCCTATCCTTAAATGTATGGCTCCTGAAAAGGGAAAATGAGAAAAGTGAAGGTGGAAAAAAAGGCCTTGGACCTTTAAATTCCCCAGAAGTCCCTTCAACAAGAGGGGAAGGGAGTTGTAACAATGGTATTGGGGATGGTAACAGTGGCTGGATGTTTCTTTCTGAACTTCCATGATCAGAAACAGCAATCAGCAATCAGTGCACAGATTCTTGATATTTGAAGGTCAGGGTCCTTATTGCTCACCGTAGTTCCCACAAGCTGAGAGCAAACTGCTTCAGATGTGTGCACTGCTGCTTGCCATAGGGCTGTGGGGGTCAGGGATAAATAGCTGTTATGGTGCTAACAGCTGAAATTGACCAAAATTAACCAAAATTTGCCATCCAAGCTTCTGGACATTGCAATCCTTCAAATAGACCCCAGAATTCTAAAGTGGTTACATCAGACAGATTCTGGCAGTGCAATTATTGTCTAGATGAAGAGATGGATTTCTGTTGCTTCCTGCTCTACTATCTTTCTTTTAGCTCCAACCTCCTGTACAGGTTTTTTGGTGAACATAAATGTGCATTTTTTCTTTTTTTTTGAGGGAGTGTGACTGGCTGGTACAGGGATCTGAACTCTTGACTTTGGTGTTACAACAGCTAACTGGCCAGAAAATTTTCATTTTTCCTTGGATAAATGTGTCAAGGGTGCAATTTCTGGGTTGTATGGTAATTGCATGTTTAGTTCCTTGGAATCTGCAAAATTGTTTTCCAGAGTGATTGTATCAGTTTATATTACCAACAGCAATGTATGAGAAACTCAATTTCTCTATATCTTCACCAGCATTTGGTTTCGTCATTATTTTTTATTTTAACCATTCTGATAGGTGTATAGTGATATCTCATTATAATCTTAATTTTCATTTCCCTAATGACTAATGAAGTTGAATAGATTTTCAAATGCTTATTTGCCATCAGTATATACTCTTCAGTGAAATGTTTATTCATGTCTTTTGCCCATTTTCAAATTGAATTTTCTTTTTCTTACTGTTATGTTTTGAGAATTTAAAAAATATGTTCTAGATACTACAAATCTAGTAGAATGGCCAGATCCAGAAAACACCAAAGGTTGTCTAGCATGTAGAACAGCAAGAACACTGTTTTATTGTTGGTGGAATTCAAATGGTACAGCTACTTTGGAATACAGTTTGGCAGTTTCTTATAAAAGATTTTCCTATTGTGTTTCTGTTATTACTTTAGTTTTATTTCATTATTTCAGAGAATATGCTCTGTACTATTTTAAAATTTTGTTGAGGCTTTCTTTATGAAGCATAATAAGTCAGTTTTAGTGAATGTTCCTTGGACACTTGAAAAGAATGTGTATTCTGCTGCTGAGCAGAATGTTCTACAAATGTTAATTAATTCCTGTTAGTTGATGGATTATTCAATTCCTTGATGTATTTTCTAATTTGGGGGGACTTCACCACTCCAATCAACAGCTGAGACTGGAGTGGTGAAGTCTCGAGAGGAGTTGTTGACGTATGTGTTTCTCCTTTCAGCTCTATCAATATTTTATGTATTTGGGAGCTCTGTTGTTTGATGCATACACAATTAGGATTGCTATGTCTTCTTGGTGAATCGATCCTTTTATCATTATGTAATATGTCTCTTTGTCCCTACTAAATTTTTTGTGCTCTGAAGTCTACTTGATCTGATATTAATATAATCACTAGTGATTTTTAAAAAATTGTTAGCATAATATATCTTTTCCCCATCCATTTACTTTCAAATTATTTGTCTTGTGTTTGAAATGAGCTTCTTATAGACAGCATATAATTGGGTCATGCTTTTTCATCCACTCTGCCAATCTCGGTCTTTTTTTTTTTCCTTTTTGTCTTTTTTACTGACCGGTAACGGGATCGCAACCCTCGGTGTTGCGCCCGCACCGCGCTCAGCCAGTGAGCGGGAACCGGTTTCCACATGGGATCCGAACCCTCGGCAGGAGCGCCTCTGCGCTCCCAAGCGGCGCACTGTCCAGTGCGTCACTGGGCTGGCCCAATCTCTGTCTTTTAATTGATGTATTTAGACCATTTACATTTAAGTAATTATTGGTCTGTTAGAAATTAAGTCTGCCAATTTTATTTGTTTTCTATCCTTCTGTTTCTCATTCCTCTCTTTATCTTTGCCTGGCTTTACATGAATTACTTAGTTTTAGGATTCCATCTTTCAAAATCTATATTGCTTTCAAGTATATCACATTTAAGTAGTACAATACACCTATATAACTCATCACAGCCTACTGGTATTGATATTTACCATGTTGAGTGAAGTATTGAAATCTTAAGTCCATGTGTGTCCCTCTACCCTCTTAACTTAAAAAATGTAATTGTCTTAAGTATTCTACATATATTAAGTACCACAACAGATGTTATAATTTTTCTTCAACCATCAAATGTGATTTAAGAAATTCATAAGGGATAGTCTATTATATATATTCCTAATTTTACCTATTCCATTGTTCCTCCATTCATGAAGACCTAAACTTTCTTCTGTTATTATTTCCTTTCTGTGGTGAGTTTCTTTTAGCCTTTCTTTAAGGGTAGATCTACTAGTGATAAATTCTTTTTAGTTTTCCTTCATCTCTGAAAATGTCTTTATTTCCTCTTTATTTCTGAAGGGTAATTTCAGTGTATAGAGCATTTTAGTTTAATGGTTCTTTTCTTTCAGCACTTGAAAAACGTGCTATTTCCTTCTGGATTACATGGCTTCAGATAAAAAAAAAATCACTGTCATTTGAATGATTTCCCCCTATGCATAATGCATTGCTTCTCTCCAGTTGCTTCCAAGATTGGTTTCTTTGTCTTTAATTTTCATCAGTTTAATTATGATGTATCTTGTCATGACTTTCTTCCGATTTATTCTATTTGGGGTTTGCTCAGCTTCTTGAATCTGTAGGTTTATATCTTTCACCAAATTTGGAAAATTTTCAGCCATTATTTCTTCCAGTACTTTTTCAGTTTCACAGTTTTTTAACTCTCCTTTAGGGACTCAATGATAAAAATGTTAGATCTTTTGGTACTATCCCATAGGTCCATGAGGCTCTTTTTTTTTTTTAGTATTTCCTTTCCATTGTTCAGATTGAGTAATTTCTTTTGATCTGTCCCCATGTTTATTGATTTTGTCTTATGTCATCTCTACTCTGCTATTGAGCCAATCTAGTGAGTTTTGAAAAAAATTCAGCCATTGTATTTTTTCAGTTCCATAATTTCCATTTGGCTCTCTTTTCTAACTTTTATTTCTTTAGTGAGGTTTTCTATTTTTCATTTATTTCAAGAGAATTTAAAATTCTGAAAATTTAAAATACTGAAGCAATTTTATGGTGGCTGCTTTAAAATCTTTTCAAGGCTCCAACATTTGATTCATTCATCATCTCTTGATTGTCTTTTCTCATTCAAGTTGTGATTTTATTGGTTGTTGGTAAAATGAGTGATTTTCTATTTTTTCCTAAACATTTTGGATATTATGTTAGGAAACTATGCTATTTATATCTCCTATTTTAGAAGACAGCATCCTGTTTAGGTTTAGCATGTAAATTCTGGCCTATGTTTGTGGGCTCTATTTCCAGTGACAATTTACTTTTCTGAGCACCTTCAAATCTATTCTGGTCTGCTTTATTTTCTGGGTCTACTTGAGTTTACACTGGATCTCTTCTGGTGCCACCTGCAAGTGCAAGACACTTCCTGGGTCTCCTGTTTGTCATCAGGAGAGTGGTGAGGGATACTGGACCTCTGTAATGAAAATCAGTACCCCTGAACTGTTTTCTGGACACCTGGTACCAGTGGGTTTCCTAATCTATCTCTGCCAGTCCCACTGAGAAGGGAAGGGCCTATTTGATCTGCCTTCTGCTGTCTGGTGAATGTCCAGGAGACTCCTGTCTTGGATCTCCTTCTGTGGTTGGATGAATGGCCAGGAGCTGCTGGGTAAAGGACCAGGAGACACCAGGCCCAAAGAAACTTAGGTGCAGGAGTACCCCACCCACCCATTCCTGCCACCTAGTGGGGGTTGGGAGATGCGTTGGCCTGCCCAGATTCTACTATTTCTGCTTGTGTGGGTGGATCAGGCTTGTTCCTGACAGTGGGTGGGGAATGCAGAAGGTCAACCCACCTGGGTTCTGAACCCACCCGGGTTCTTCTTCTGAGGACAGATTAGGACACTGTTGCGGGCAGATGTGGGGTGTGGTGTGGGTGGATCAGTCTGGGTTCCACTGTTGCTGCTTCTATGGGAAGATTCTGCCTGAGGCTGCCAGCAGGTATGGGGCAGGGATGGGTTAGCCCATCTGGATTCTGGTGTTGTCGCTGTTGCAGGCAGATAAGCCACTACTACTACTAGGTATGTGTCTTCTTGTTTATTTCCTGTTGGGGTTCCCCTTCCTTTGGCTAGAGCAGCCTTTTCTTATGTGTTTTTACTTTTTGTTTTGTTTTTTCCCTATGCCTCTTGGTGGTTCTGAGTTGCAGACATCTCTGGTGCCTAGTCTGAAATATATGGTAGGTAAATAGAAAACCAGTGAACTCACCATGGTATCCTTTTTAATGTTCCTAGCTGATCCACCTTCTTTTCACATTTCAGAGTCCTTTTATAATTGTCTGTTGAATTATTTTCAGGGTATTTAGTTGTATTTAGAGGAGAGAGGGAAAAACGGCTCAACACCATCTTGTGCCAGAATCAGAAGCTCCCACACCTAGGTTCTTAACCAAGTAAAGTGTGAAAATTAGGTTCACACACACAAAAAACTGTACACAAATATACATCGCAGCTTCATTTGTAATCACCCAAACTGGAAATAACTCCAAGATCCTTCAACTGGTGAAAACCTTTGGTACATCCATACAATGAAATAGTACTCAGCAATAAAAACAAATAAACTAATACCCACAGCACCACAGAGAAATCTCAAATGCATTATGCTAAGTGAAAGAAGCCAAATTCAAAAGGCTACAAATTGTTACCCCTTTTATGTGACATTCTGGAAAAGGCAAAACAATAGGGACAGAATGCAGATCAGTGGTTGCTAGGGTTTGGTGGCTAACTACAAAGGGGCACAGGAGAATTCTGCTTTACGTATTTTGAAGCTCAGTTATTAGGTGTACATACATATTCCATGATATTAAGGGATTATTGTGAATGTTAAAAAATATGATAATATTGTGGTTATATTTTTACAAATATCTCATCTAGTAAAGATATATACTAAAGTATTTATGGGTTAAATGATGTAATTTTTGTTGCTTTCCTTTCAAAAATATTATGTTTCAATCAGGAGGGAGTATTCAACTCTGTAGCTAGACTCAGAGAGAACACATAAGGTAAGAACAGAGAAATAACCGCTGGATTTGACCAGATGGAATATTGGTGATGTTGATCAGTGCAATCTCAATGGAGTGAGAGGGATAGAAGACTGATCGGAGAGGATTCAAGAGAAAATGGGATGAACAGAAGTAGAAACAGTGGCAGCATGTTTTGCTACTAGGAGAAGGAACTAGAACAGAGATTGGCCAAGGAAGTATTTTTTAAAGATGGGAGAGGTGGACAGTGGGGTTATAAATACATGATCAAATACCTTGAGAAGGCAGCAGGGTAACAAAGAGGTTGGCCTTTGATGGGGTCAAAGACCTTCATGTATTTCAACTAGGGAAGGCAGAGAGTGTGATTCAGATGCAGCTGGGATGGAGAATGAGGTGGTAGGAAGATGGGAATTCAGTCTGTTCCCAGTTCTTCAGTTGAGTGGGAGGTGACATTGTCAAATGGGCTCAAGGGGAGAGGTGGAATTGGACATTTGGAGAGGAGGTGGTATAAATTATTCAACTCAAAAATGGAAATGTGAACATACTAGAGAAATTTACTGGGAAATTTTTCCAGTTGAGACATGTAGTCATGAATATAAACTGAGACCATGCCTCATGGTTGTTTGTCTTGTTCAAGCCATGCTCTGCTATTCTGTAGACACAGAACAGGGAGATGGTGTTGGGTCTATTCTATACATGTCTGGGCAGAGAGAGAGAGAGAGAGAGAGAGAGAGAGAGAGAGAGAGAGAACTGAGGAAAGTCAAGTTGTGCAGGTGTAGTGGATTGAATTATGTCCCTCCTAAACGCCCTGAAGTTTGAATTGTGTCCCCCAAGTTTTATGTATCAGAAGCTTAGCCCCGACTGTGACTGTTAAGAGGGTGGGAAATCCTATTATAGTAATTGAAAGGTGGAGCCTTGAAGAGGTGATTGTGTTGTAGGACCGTGCAGTAGTGAATGGATTAAAAATGGTGGTCAGGGGTATGGTTCTGAGGGCTTTAAAAGAAGAGGAGAATCTGTCTCTCTCTCTGCTCCTCTCTGCTTCCACCATCTTGCAATGTGAGACCCCTGGTCACCGTGGCCACCACCAGATGGACTTTGGAATTCTCAGCCTCAGAAACTGTAAGCAATAAATTTTGTTTTTCTTTATAAATCACCCAGTTCCATGTATTCTGTTATAAGCAACAAAAACGGACTAATACAGCAGGGGAGAGATTATAATAATTAATCACAGAATCTGAACTGGGTAAGGAAGGACACAAAGGCATGTCAAGGTTGACGGCTGTAAAAAAATAATTGGTAGGGTCAATAGATTGAAAGTCCTTATCACATCTGAAGAAATATTCTATTGGTGTTATTGAAAGCAACAAAAACAGACTAATACAGCAGGGGAGAGATTATAATAATTAATCACAGAATCTGAACTGGGTAAGGAAGGACACAAAGGCATGTCAAGGTTGACGGCTGTAAAAAAATAATTGGTAGGGTCAATAGATTGAAAGTCCTTATCACATCTGAAGAAATATTCTATTGGTGTTATTGAAAAGGTGAGCTGGAAGGAAAGGAGAAAGTAATTAGAGGACGGAACATTAGAAAAAGCAATTTGAGCAATAATACAATTATTGGTAATTGTGAGGCCTAGAGTCTCACTGTCCAATGGGGTAGCCTCTAGGAACATGTGGTTATTTAAATTTAGAGTACATAAAATTAAGAATTCAATTCCTCAGTTGCACTAGGCACATTTCAGGTGCTCCACAGCCGTGTGTGGCTAGTGCCTGCCATATTGGATAGCACAGATAGAGAATATTTCTACCGTCACAGAAAGTTCTGTTGTATGGTGCTGCTTTAATGTGACCATGACAGTGAGTGGTTGAGTAAGGGGGCATAAAAAGTTTATTTGAGGTAAGTCTTAAGGAGATTGGTAGGATCATGTTGGCCAATGATAAGTCACAGAAAGTTCTGTTGTATGGTGCTGCTTTAGTGTGACCATGACAGTGAGTGGTTGAGTAGGGGGGAATAAAAAGTTTATTTGAGGTAAGTCTTAAGGAGATTGGTAGGATCATGTTGGCCAATGATAAAATCACCGAGAATTGAGATAAAAGTAGGGGTGGGGGTACTATCAGAGGGAGCCCTGTTTGTCACACAGCCCTTGGGAAGAGGATTTCTGGTGAGGGAATTATGGAGAAAGAGTTGAGGTGCTGTGAAATTCTGTTTTCTACTAGTTCCAAGGGTCATTGCTTGCCCAGTGGTATGCCCAGCCCCAGCCCCATTCATCACTAAGGCCAGCATCCTGTCCTTTGCTTGGGGCTGCACTGCCTTGCTCCCAGGAAAATCAGTCAAATATTGGCACTCTTGCTAGATGCCTCCCAAAGAGGAAACTGAGGCATTCCAGACCCCAGCCTACCCTGACCCCAGGCTGACAGAGCAGAGTCTCATAGTTTGTACTTATTTGCAGAGGTGCTCAGAGTCTTCAGGAAGATGCAGCCCACTTGTCTTCCAGATACCCAGGTGAGGAGAAAGGAATGGGGCTGGCAATGGAAATTGGGACTTCTGGATCTGTCATATGTCAGGGCAGACTGGGGTCTCAGTTTCTGTTTTGACAACTGAGTGAGTGGCATATGGCCATTGTCAGTCCAAAACATGGTTCATGGACACAGGTGGAAAACCTCACTAAAGTTCTTTCCCAGGAAGAAGAAGAGGCAGCAAAGGCCCAAGATTCCCATTAGCTTGGGTACACCATGAGACACACCAGACCAGGTTAGACCTTTACTGGGGACAGAAGACATAGTACCCCTTTTTGCCAACCCTTAGGAGTTGATGATCTCAATGTGGAACTGCAGGTGAGTGGCTGTGACCACACAGTGACTCCGGAGGAGAGCGCATGTCTGGCAGTCGTGGCATTGCCAGTGGCATTGGATGACATAGAGGGCATTGAGCACTTGGCAGTATCGCCAGTGGATGCGCCACATACGAACCAAAGACTGGAGCTTGACCACTGCCCGCTCCCTGGTGGTGTGGGCAGTCAAGGCTGCCCGCCTCTTCTTCTCCACCTGCCTTATCAACGTCGTCCTCCACCAGCACTGAATCATCCAGGCCCTGAGGGCTGCGTGCAGCAGCGTCCGGCGCACCAGGGTGCCGCGCCACCAGGCCTGGATCTTTATGGCTGCTTTTAATCTTTTTTTATCTTTCTAGGCAGAAATAAGAGAGACCACTCAGAGAGTTTCCTGCCACCAACTTCCAGGATCGTGGAAGGGGCCTGGATTCTCTCTCTTAACAGTCAACCCTTTTTCAGAGGGTTCAGGGGAGTTATCAGAACACTGAGAGTCAGGGGAGCTGGAGGGGGCCCTCTGCCACTATGGGCACATTGCCTCGCCCTCAGAGTCACAGTGTCTTTCCCTTGACTACTTTACCAGTGCACAGATCAAGGGAAAAGCCATTAGTAACTAGAAGGGTGCGGTAGGGATGCGAGAGTGAAGAGTCATACTTCACCTCTTCAGTGTTCACTGGGTTTGGGAGGTTTGGCCTCATAATGCTTCTGCTAATTCTACTCCCAACCCGCCATTGGCTGATTTCTCTCTGCCACAACCATGTATTTTTATACCGTGATGGGCTTTCAGCATCATTACCACATAATCTACTCCCAGCCTCGCCATATTTTGAACATTCTACTCTCTAATTCAGAGTCCTCACGTTCTCACTTCTCAGCCCCATTCATTTTTTTGATGACTTTCATTCTTCCCAGTCACTCTCTGTGTCACAGTCAGACCTAGATCCACAGAACCCAAGCTGAGAAGGGGATGGATGGAGGAAAATGAGCCAATATTGAGTTGACTCCTGATTATTTTAGACCCTGGATCCGTAAGAGGCGAAGTTGCATGCCCTCATGATATTAAATATAACCATTCTGGATTTCTCTTAACCACATGGAATTCTACCCACCTCTTTCTTTATCTTTCTCTTCTCCTTCTTCTCCTGCAACCTCCTCCATTCAATTGTTTCTTCGATATCTTCGATTACAATTAAAATTAAGTTGCCCTCTGTCTGTCATTAGAATTAAATGGGAAATGTATAGATGAGTTAAGACTGCTGTCTCTCTCTACGCTCTGCACAAAGGCACTCATTGCTTTATCATCCCCTCTTTTCCCAAGACCTGTGAAGTCCAGGGAAATACCCACCCACCCCTGGCCCGCCATGTAATCTGGCCATGTCTCTTACACAAAATCGAACCCCCATGGCCTGTTTCTAGATGGTTCATTAGCCCTGATTTCTTTGCTTTGTCTGGCATGAGTAACATGAGTGAAGGGAGAGCTGTGAATTCACAATGGCATTATGACATAGGGATTAGGATATCTGCCACAGAGCCTTCCTCAGAAGAAAGCTCCATGGGAACTCTTACCACTTCTCCACTTCCCAGAGATACACCAGAGCTCAGTGTGGAAAGATAGGGCGCTTGAGTGGCTTTCTGTAGCAGGGCTCTTCTGTGAAGTCCATCCACAGTCTCTTCTCATTATCAGTCACATAGCAGAGTAGCAGGGACCATGGCAGTGTATCCTAACACAGTGTCTCTGCAGTGTCTTCTCAGACTTAGCCCTTCTGTCTTCCCCTGACTCAGGCTTTCGTACCTCACTCTGCCTTAGGAAACTAGAGAAAGAGAGACCAGACAAATCTAGAAAGCAGTGAAACAAAGATAAAAACTTTTTTTTTTCTCCTTTTTGTCTTTTTTCGTGTCCGGCAATGGATCGCAACCCTCAGTGTCGCGCCCGTACCGGACCGGGACCGGCAACGGGATCGCAACCCTCGGTGCTGCGCCCGCACCTCGCTCAGCCAGTGAGCGGGGAACTGGTCTGTATGTGGGAAAGGCCCACACCAGATGAGTCCCTTGGACTTTGGACTTCCCAGCCTCTGAGATTGTAAGAAATAAATTATATTTCTTTATGCATTACCCAGTTTCATGTATTTTCTGTTATAAGCAATAGAAATCCTGATAACACCAAGGTCAAGGGTATGCAACAGAAACAAACTAATACATGCTGTTTAAAGCATAGGTGTTTTTAATTTTGATGAAGTCTAATTTATCTATTTTTTTCCCTTTGGTTGCTTCTGTTTAAGAGTCATATATTATTTAAATTGTTTTATTGAAACATATTGATTGTACATATTTGTAGGGTACAGAGTTATTATTTCAATACATGTATACAATGTGTGATGATTTAATCGGGGTAATTAGCATATTCATCATTGTAAAACTTATATTTCTTTGTGATGTGAACATTTGATCTCTCTTCAAGTTGTTTGATAACATGCAGTAAGTCATTAATTATAGTTTCTTGAGTTGACTGTACACCAATAGGATTTATTTTTCCTATCTAGTTGTAATTTTGTGTCCATTATCCAGCTTTTTACTATCCTCCCTCCCTCCTCCCTTTCCCACCTCTAGTAACTACAGTTCTTCTTTCTTCTTCTAACAGTTCACTTATTATTATTATATATTTGTTTGTGTGTTTGTTTCATTTTTTTAGCTCCCACATATGAGTGAGAACATGCAGTATTTCTCTTTCTGTGCTTGCCTTATTTCACTTAAAAATTTTTTCTCTAAGCTCATCCATGTTGCTGTGAATGGTAGAATTTCATTCTTTTTTATGGCTGAGTAGTATTCCATTGTTTATATATACCCAATCGCCCATTGATGGACAATTAGCTTGGTTCCATATCTTGTCTGTTTTGAATAGAGCTGCAATAAACATGGGAGTGCAAGTATCCCTTTGACATAATGCTTTCCATTCCTTTGGGTATATACCTAGTAGTGGGATTGCTGGGTCATATAGTAGTTCTATCTGCAGTTTTTTGAGAAACCTCCATATTGTTTTCCAAAATGGCTGTATTAATTTACAATCCCACAAACAATGTATAAAGGTTTCCCTTTCTCTGCATCTTCACCAGCATTTGTAATTTTCTCTCTTTTTGGTAATAGCCAGTCTAATTGGTGTGAAATGATATCTCAATGTGGTGTTGATTTGCATTTCCCCGATGATTAGTGATGTTGAACATTCTTTCATGGATCTGTTGTCCATTTGTATGTCTTCTTTTGCAAAATGTCTATTCAGCTCCCTTGCCCGTTTTTAAATTGAGTTATTTATTTGTTTATTTATTTACTATTGAGTAGTTTGAGTTCCTTGTATGTTCTGTATATTAGCCCCTTGTCAGATGTGTAGTTCACAAAGATTTTCTCCCATTTTGTAGGTTACCTCTTTGTTCTGTTATTTGTTTGTGGTGCAAAAGCTTTTTAGTTTGATAAAATCGTATTTGTGTAGTTTTGCTTTTTTTGCCTGTGCTTTTAAGGTCTTATTCATAAAATCTTTGCCTAGCCCTATGCCCTGGAGCATTTCCCTGTGTTGTCTTCTAGAAGTTTTATAGTTTCAGGTCTTACATTTAAGTCTTTAATCCATTTTGAGTTGATTTTTGTATATGGTGAGAGGGGTCTAGATTCATTCTTCTACACATGGATATCCAGTTTTCTCAGCACCATTTATTGAAAAGGCTGTTCTTTATCCAGTGTGTGTTTTTATTGCCTTTGTCAAAGATCCGTGAGTACATTGGTTTATTTCTGAGTTTTCTATTATGTTCTATTGTTCCAAGTGTCTATTTTTATGTCAATACCAAGTTGTTTTAGTTACTATAACTTTGTAGTATATTCTGAAGACAGGTAGTGACTCCTACTTTACTCTTTTTGCTCAGGATTTTTTGGCTTTTTGAGGTCTTTTATTCCATATAACTGTTAGGATTGCTTTTCCTACTTATGTGAAGAAAGTCATTGGTATTTTGACAGGGATTGCATTGAATTTGGAGACTGCTGTGGGTAGTATGGTAATTTTCACAATATTAATTCTACCAATCCATGAGCATGGAATGTCTTTCCATTTTTTGTGCATCCTCTTTAATTTCTTTTATCAGTGTTTTGTAGTTTTTATTGTAGAGATCTTTCACCTCCTTGGTTAAATTTACTTCTAGGTATTTTACTTTTTTAATAGCTGTTGTAAATGAGATTTCTTTCTCTGCAAGTTCATTGCTGGTGTATAGAAACACTACTGATTTTTTTATATTGATTTTAAATCCTGCAACTTTACTGAATTTGTTTATCAGCTCTAAGTTTTTTTGGTGGAGTCTTTAGATTTTTCTATATATAAGATCATGACATCTGAAAACAGGGATAATTTGACTTCCTCTTTTCCAATTTGGATGCCATTTTCCCCTTTCTCTTGCCTAATAGTTCTGGCTACAACTTCCAGTACTATGTTAAATAGAAGTGGTGAGAGCGGGCATCCTTGTCTTGTCCCTTTTCAGGGTGATGTTAGATGTCCCTGTTCAAGGTGATTCCCCTTCAGGGTGATGTTAACTGTGGATTTGTCATATATGGCTTTTAGTGTGTTGAGATACTATCCTTCTATACCTAATTTGTTGAGTTTTTTTTTTTTTAAATCATGAAATGATGTTGAATTTTATCAAGGACTTTTTCTGTGTCTATTGAGATGATAATACAGTTTTCGCCTTTCATTTTGCTGATGTGGTGTGTCACATTTATCGATTTATGTATGTAGAACCATCCTTGCATTCCTGAGAGGAATCCTACTTGATCAGGGTGTATAATCTTTTTGATGTGCTGTTGGATTCTGTTTGCTAGTACTTAGAATTTTTACATCTAAGCTGATCAAGGATATCGGCTGGTAGTTTTCTTTCTTTCTTTCTTTCTTTCTTTCTTTTTTTTGTCATGTCTTTGTCTGGTTTTGGTATCAGGGTAATGCTGGCCTCACACAATGTGTTTGGAAGAATACCCTCTGCTTTGATATTTTGGAATAGTTTGAGGAGAATTGTTATTAAATCTTCTTTAAAAGTTTGGTAGAATTCAGCAGTGAAGCCTTCTGGTCCAGGGATTTTCTTTGTTGGGAAACTGCTTGCATTAGTCTGTCTCTGTTGCTTATAACAAAATACCTGGAACTGGGAGATTTATAAGAAAATGAAATTTATCACTCACAGTTTCAGAGGCTGGGAAGTCCAAAGTCCAGGGAACACAGCTGGTGAAGGCCTTGGTGGTGACAGTGACCCAGCAATCTCACTTGGCACAAGATGGTGGATGAGAGAGAGCTCTTCCTGCATGCTCATTTCAAAGCTCACAGAGCAACGCCCATGAGCAGCATTTTTAATCCATTCACTAGGCATCATCCTCACCTTGAAATTACCATAATAAGATTTCCTGCCCTCTTAACAGTCACAGTAGAGATTAAGTTTTGGTGGAACATTCAACCCAAGCCACTGCTGATTACTGATTCAATCTTGTTACTTGTTATTGGTCTGTTCAAGTTTTTAATTTCTTCTTGGTTTGGACTTGATAGGTTATATGTGTCCAGAAATTTATCCATTTCCTCCTGATTTTCAAATATGTTGATGTATAGTTATTCATCATAGTCGCTAATGATTCTTTGTATTTCTGTGGAATCAGTTGTAATGTCTCCTTTTTCATACCTGATTTTTGATATTTGGGGCTTTTCTCTTTTCTTGGTTAGTCTAGGTAATGGTTTGTCAATTTTGTTTATCTTCTCAAAAAAACAACTGTTTGTTTTGCTGATCTTTTGAATCATTTTTTTAGATCTCTATTTCATTTAGTTCTGCTCTGATCTTTTTTTTTTTTTTTTGTCTTTTTCCGTGTCCGGCAACAGATCGCAACCCTCAGTGTCGCCCCCGTACCGGACCGGGACCGGCAACAGGATTGCAACCCTCGGTGCTGCTCCTGTGCCTCGCTCAGCCAGTGAGCGGGAACCGGTCTGTATGTGGGATCCGAACCCTCGGCGGGAGCGCTGCCGCGCTTCCCAAGCGGCGCACTATAGCAGTGCGCCACCGGGCCAGCCCCTGCTCTGATCTTTATTATTTCTTTCTATCTGCTAATTTTTTGGTTGGATTGTTCTTGCATTTCAAGTTCCAGGAAGTATGACATTAAGTTGTTTATTTGAGATCTTTCAACCTTTCTGATGTAAGCACTTACTGCAATAAACTTCCCTCTTAGTACTGCTTTTGCAGTATCACATAGGTTTTGGTATGTGTGCTTGTATTTTCATTTGTTTCAAGGAATTTTTTGATTTTCTGCTTTATTTCTTCTTTCACCCATTGGTCATTCAGGAGCATGTTGTTTAATTTCCATGTATTTGTATAGTGTCCAAAGTTTTGCTTGTTATTGATTTCTAGTTTTATTACATTGTGGTCTGAAAAAATACTCAATATAATTTCAATCTTTAAAAGTTTGTTCAGGGCCGGCCCGGTGGCGCACTGCTACAGTGCGCCGCTTGGGAGTGCGGTGGCGCTCCCGCCGAGGGTTCGGATCCCACATACAGACCGGTTCCCGCTCAGTGGCTGAACGAGGTGCAGGCGCAGCACCGAGGTTTGCGATCCCGTTGCCGGTCCCGGTCCGGTACAGGCGCGAAACTGAGGGTTGCGATCCATTGCCGGACACGAAAAAAGACAAAAAGGAAAAAAAAAGTTTGTTCAGACTGGATTTATGGCTTAACATGTGGTCTAACCTGGAGAATAATCCATATGCTGATGAGAAGAATGTATATTCTGCAGTTGCTGGATGAAATGTTCTGTAAATGACTCTCAAGTCAATTTGGTCTAAGTGCAGTTTAAAACCAATATTTCTCTGCTAATCCTTTGTCTAGAGTATCTGTGCAATGCTGACAGAAGGTTGTTGAAGCCCTCAATTATTATTGTATTGGGGTCTGGCTCTTCCTTTGGATCCAATAATATTTGCTTTGTGTATCTGGGTGCTCCAATGTTGGGTGCATGTGTGTTTATGATTGGTATATCCTCTTGCTGAATCGATCCCTTTATCATTATATAATGTCCTTCTTTGTCTCTTTTGATAATTTTTGGTTTAAAGTCTGTTTGATCTGATATAAGTATAGCCACTCCTGCTCATTTTTGGTTTTCATTTGCATTGAATATCTTTTTCTATCCCTTCACTATTACTCTGTGTGTTTTTACTGGTGAAGTGAGTTTCTTGCAGGAAACATATAATTGGGTCTAGTTTTTTAATCCATCCATTCAGTCTATGTCTTTTAAGTGGGGGAATTTAATCCATTTACATTCAGGGTTGTTATTGAAAGATATTGCCTTTTACCTGCCATTTTATTAATTTTTTATGGTTGTTTTCTATTTCTCTGTACCTTTCTTTCTCTTTTATTGTTTATCTTTGCTGTTTGGTGTTTTTTGTGTAGTGATAAAATATAGTTTCTTTCTCTTTCTCATTTGTGTATCTGCTCTAGTGGGTTTTATTCTTTCTCATGTATTCATGATGGTAGTTATTGCTCTTCTGATTCCAAATGTAGGACTTCCTTGAAGATTTCATGTAGGGTTAGTCTTGTGGTGGTGAATTCCTGCAGTTTTTGTTTGTCTGAGAAAGATACTGTTTCCCCTCATTTCTGAAGGATAGCTCTGCTGGGTAGAGTATTGTTGGCTAGCAGTTCGGGCTTTTTTTACACTTAGTGCTTTAAATATAGCATCCCACTCTCTCCTGGTCTGTAAGGTTTCTGTTGAGAAGTCTGCTTTTAGTCTGATGGAGATTCCCTTACAGGTGACATAACATTTTACTCTTGCTGTTTTTAGATTATTTCTTTGTCTTTGACTTTTGACAAATGACTATAATTTGTCTCAGGGAGGACCTTTTTGTGTTGAATCTGTCTGGGGATATTTGAATCTCTTGGATCTAGGAGACCATATCTCTACCAACACTTGGGAAGTTTTCAGCTATTATTTCTTTAAATAGGCTATCAATGCCTTTTTCCTTTCTTTTTCCCCAGCAGTGTAACCATAATATGCATGTTTGTTTGCTTAACATTGTCCAATAGCTCTCATAGGCTTTGTTCATTTTTTTTAAATTCTTTTTTTTTTCCCCTTTGGTCCAACTTGGTTAATTCAAAAAGTGTGTGTTCAAGTTCAGAAATTATTTCTTCTGTTTATTCTAACCTGTTACTTAAGCTCTTGGGTGTATTTTTTATTTCATTGAATGAATTCTTCAGTTCCAGGATTTCTGCTTGGTTCTTTTTTATTATATCTATCTCTGTTGAATTTCTCTTTTGGGTTCTGGATTGTTTTTCTGACTTAATTGTGATTTCTACCTATATTTTCTTGCATCATGTTGAATTTCCTTAAGATTACCATTCGAAATTCCTCTTCAGGCATTTTACAGGTTTCCTGTTGTTTGTGGTCTGATACTTGAGGCTTATTGTCTTCCTTTGAGGGTGTCATGTTTCCCTTTTTTCTTTCATGCTTCTCATATCTCTGTGTTGATGACTGGACATCTGAAGCAGCAGTCATTTTTTTCTAATTTTTGGAGTAGTTTTTGAAGGGAGAAATCCTTACTTGTAGAAGTATTCTATGACACTCGTGTTGGTCATTTTAGGTTTGGTTCTGGGTGAGGGTGGTAGTGTAGGCTTCCTGTGACTTCTTTATATTCAACCTTGGAGTTCTCTGTGGGTGCATTTGTGGCCTAGGTGGTGAGGCCCTCAGCAGTTTCTTGTTGGGGTGGATGACTCTGGGCAGGGTTGTTGTGGCTGTAAGCAGGGCCTTGGGTACCTTGTGGGTGTGAGGTGGTGAGGTGGGTGGGCTCTCTGAAGCTTTTCTGCTGGAGTATCTGGATCTAGGCAAGTTTATCAGAGACGCGTGGGACTGTGTGCACCTGGGAGGGGTCAGAACACTCCCTGCACCCTCTCCACTGAGGTAGGATGCTCCAGAGGCCTCCTTGAGTTGGGCAAGTCTCTGAGTTTCTGGGAGGAGGTGGACATGGACCTACCAGATACATGCAGGGCTGAGTGCAGCCAGGAGGAGCTGGCACACTCCTCACACCCTTTCTTCCAGAGTGAGAGATTCTGACAGGCTTATCATAACTGGGCAGGTCTCCATGTCCTGGCTCTTATCCCCAAATTATGATGTACAGCAGCAGCCCAGAACTGAGGGAATTGTGGGAACTCAGTGTGCAATTCTTCTCCAGAAAAACGCAGTCATATGGGCTCTTAGCGGCTCCTCACACTGTGATTACTGCTCATGAGTGCCACCCAGTTATCTTGCAGCTTGAATTGCAGGCATCTGCAGTGGAGTGCTGACCACAGACTCCTCCCACTGCCTGCCTACCTTGGGAGGGTCTTCCTCACTATTTTGCTGAATTTTATCATTTTCTCCTTGACTCTGCATTCTATAGGTTACTACTTGGTGCTTTGGACTTTCTTTGCATTAGGGGCAAGGGCTGGCCACCTCTAGTCAGCCATGTTGCAGAGAAAAAAAAAAGGAGTCACATTTAAGAAACTGGTGCCTAAACCAAGGACATGAAGATTTACACTTCTAAGAGTTTTGTAGTTTTAGTTTTTACATTTAGATCTTTGATCCATTTTAACTTAAGTATGGTGTGAGGTTATATTCAAATATAGTCTTTTGTGTGTCGATATCCAATTGTAGAACAGTTTGTTGGAAAGACTATTCTTTCCCCAAGTTATCAATTGGCCACAGATATATGAGTTTATTTTGGACTCAATTCTATTTCATTGATCTACATGTCTGTTGTTATGCCAGTACCACACTGTTTTGATTACTATAGCTTTGTAGTAAGTTTTGAAATTGGGAAATGTGAGACCTCCAACTTTGTTTTTCTTTTTCAACATTGCTTTAGCTATTCTGAGTCCCTTGAGTTTCCATACGAACTTTAGGTCATGCTTGTCAATTTCTACAAAAAATCCAGCTAGAATTCTGACTAGAGATTCTGGATAAGAATTCTGGAATTTTGGATAGGGATTACATTGAATTCTATCAGTTAATTTAAGCAGTATTGCCATCTTAACAATATTAAGTCTTCTAACCCATGAACACAAGATGTCTTTCAATTTATTTACGTCTTCTTAAATTTCTTTCAAAAATGTTTTGGAGTTTTCAGTGTACAAATATTGTTCTTATTGTGTTAAATTTATTCCTAAGTATTGTATTCTTTTTTATGCTATTGTAAATGGAATTTTTTAAAATATAATTTTTGGATTGTTCATTGCTGGTGTATAGAAATACAACTCTTATTTGTATATTGATCTTATATTATCCAAACTTGAATTATCAAGAAGGTCATCTGCAAATAGCAATAGTTTTACTTCTTCCTTTCTAATTTGGATGCCTTTTATTTAATTTTCTTGATTAAGTGTTTTTGCTGAAACCTCCAGTACAATCTTGAATGAAAGTGGTGAGGGTAGACATCCTTGTCTTATTCCTAATCTTAGGGAGAAAGCTTTCAGTATTTCAGCACAAGTATAATATTAGCTGTGGATTTTTTATTGGTGCCCTTTATCAGGTTGAGAAAGTTCCCTTCCATTCCTAGTTTTTTTAATGGTTTTACCATGAAAGAATGTTGGATTTTGACTAATGCTTTTTCTTCAATGAGATAATCATGTGGGTATTTCCCTTTATGCCATTAATACCATGTGTAACATTGATTGGTTTTGTATGTTGAACCAACCTTGCATTCCTGGGATAAACTGCACTTGGATATGAAACATAATCTTATTTATAAGTTGCTGGATTTGGTTTAGTAGTATTTTGTTGAGAATTTGTGCACCTTTATTTATAAGAGATATTTGTCTGTAGTTTTCTTTTCTTGTGATGTCTTTGTTTGAATTTGGTATCAGGGTAATACTGGCCTCATAGAATGAGTTGGGAAGGATTCTCTCCTCTTCTAATTTTTTGAAGAGTATATAAAGAATTGGTACTATTATTTAGTAAACTTTGGTAGAACACACCAATAAAACCATCTGGCTCTGGATTTTTCTTTGTGGGAAGTTGCTTTATTGCTAATTCCATCTCTTTACTTTACTATAAGTCTATTCATATTTTTCTGTTATTCTTGAGTCAGTTTTGGTAGTTTGTGTCTCTCTAGGAATTTTTCCTTTTCATCTAGGTTACTTATCATTGGCATAGAATTGCCCATAACATTCCCTTATAATTCTTTCTATTTCTGTAGGTTGGTAGTTATGTTCTTCTTTTCTTTCCTGATTTCTGTAATTTGTGCCTTCTCCCCTTTTTTTCTCAGTCTGCCTAACTAAAGGTTTTTCAATTTTGTTTTGCTTTCAATGAACTAACTTTTGGTTTTATTAATTTTTAATTGATCTTAAAACTCTCTTTTTATTTATTTTTAATCTTTGTTATTTCCTTTCTTATGTTTGTGTTTAATTTAGTTTGTTCTTTTTCCAGTTTCTTAAGGTGGAAGATTAGGTTATTGATTTGAAATCTTTCTTTATTGAAAAATGTATGTGTTCATGTCTATAAATTTCTTTCTGAGCACTCCTTTTGCTGCATCCCATAAGTTTTGGTATGTTGTGGTTTTGTCTTTTTTATTTCAAAATATTTTCCAGTTTTCTTTGTGATTTCTTCTTTGATTCATTGGTTATTTAGCAGTGTGTTGTTTAATTTTAAAATTTCCTTACATTATTGATTTCTAATTTTATTTTGTTGTCAGAGAACATATTTTGTATAATTTCAATCTTTTTAAATTTATTGAGACTTCTTTTCTGATTTAACACATGTTCTATCCTGGAGAATTTTCCATGTGCACTTGAGAAAGAATGTGTATTCTGCTCTTGTTGGCTGGAGTGTTCTATGGGTGTCCATTAAGTGTAGTTAGTGCAAGTGTTCTTCAGGTCTTCTAATTGCTTGCTGATCTTCTGTCTAGTTATTCTGTCTTTTATTAGAAGTAAAATATTGAAGTCTCCAACTATTGTTTAATCATCTCTTTCTCCCTTTAATTCTGTCAGTTTTTGCTTCATATATTTTGGTGCTTAGTTGTTAGGTGCATGTGTATTTATAATTGTTATGTCTTCTTGATGAACTGACCTTTTTATCATTATATAATGTCCAAACTATTGTTTAATCATCTCTTTCTCCCTTTAATTCTGTCAGTTTTTGCTTCATATATTTTGGTGCTTAGTTGTTAGGTGCGTGTGTATTTATAATTGTTATGTCTTCTTGATGAACTGACCTTTTTATCATTATATAATGTCCTTCTTTGTCACCAGTAAAAATTTCTATCTCAAAGTTTATTTTCTTTGATATTAGTATATCCATCCCCCCTTTCTTTTGGTCATTGTTTGCAAGCCATATCTTTTTCTGTCCCTTTATTTTCAGCCTATTTGTGTCTTTGAATCTAAACCCAGTCTATTGTACTCAGATTATAATTGGATCAATTTTTTGTCCATCTTCCAGAGACTGGCCTTTTACTTGGAATGTTTAATCCATTTACTTTTAATGTAACTACTGATGAGAAAGAACTTTTGCCACTTTGCTGTTTTCTGTATTTCTTATATGTTTTTTGTTGTTCTATTCTCCAATCACTGCCTTTCTTTGTGTTACATAGATATCTGATAGTGTTCTATTTTAATTCTTTTATTGTCTCTTTTACTATATGTTTTTTCATTATTTTCTTTAGGTTGTCCTAGTATTACAATTATCATCTTAATTTATAACAATTTTTTCTGGAATATTAATATCAAATGTTTCAATAATAAAATCCTGCTCCTATGTAGTTCTATTCCCACCTCCTTTATTTTGTTATTGTCACAAATTGCATCCTTATACATTGTGTTCCCATTCACATAGATTTATAACAATTGCTGTATTCAATTGTTTTTAAAATCATACAGGAGAAAAAAGTTAAAGACAGAAAACATACATTTGCATTTATTTTTATATTTACCTTGGTAATTATCTTTACCAGTGCTCATTATTTTTTCATGTGGATTTGAGTAACTGTCTAGAGACCTTTCATTTCAGCCTAAAAGATTTCCTTTAGTATGTATTTCTTATAGGGAAAATTTCCTCATGATAAACTCTTTAGTTTTTGTTCATTTGGGAGTGTCTTAATTTTGCTTTCATTTTTTTTTTTTTTTGTCTTTTGTCTTTTTCCGTGTCCGGCAACAGATCGCAACCCTCA
>NW_007726487.1:661781-676902 GCF_000696425.1 Galeopterus variegatus | reverse complement strand
GACCGGCAACGGGATTGCAAACCTCGGCGTTGCTCCCGCGCCTCGCTCAGCCAGTGAGCGGGAACCGGTCTGCATGTGGGATCCGAACCCTCGGGCGGGAGCGCCGCCGCGCTTCCCAAGCAGCGCACTTATCCAGTGCGCCACCGGGCCGGCCCCTTGCTTTCATTTTTGAAGGAGTTTTTCTATATGTAGAATTCTTGGTTGATAGTCTTTTAGCATTCTGAATTTGTCATCTCACTGGCATCCAGCCTGCACAGTTTCTGATGAGAAATCAACATATAATCTTATTGAGGATTCATTGTATGCAATGAGTTGCTTCTCTCTTGCTGCTCTCAAGAATCTCTTCTTTGTCTTTGTCTTTTGACAGCTTGGTTATGTGTCTAGATGTGAATATCTTTCAGCTTATCCTATTTAGAGTTTGTTGAACTTCTTGAGTTTATTGGTCTTTTTCATCAAATTGGGGGATTTTTGGCCATTTTTTGTTCAAATATTCTTTCTGCTCTTTTCCCTTTCTCATCTTCTCCTGGTATTTCCAATGTGTGTATGTTGATATGCTTGATGGTCACAGATCACTTAAACTCTGTTCACTTTATATCATCTTTTTTTCTATTCCTCTGACTGGATCATCGCGATCAACTTAACTTTATTTTTTTAATTTTTATTTATTTATTTATTTTTGTCTTTTTCCGTGTCCGGCAACGGATCACAACCCTCAGTGTTGCCCCCGTACCGGACCGGGGACCGGCAACAGGATTGCAACCCTCGGCGTTGCTCCCGCGCCTCGCTCAGCCAGTGAGCGGGAACCGGTCTGCATGTGGGATCCGAACCCTCGGGCGGGAGCGCCGCCGCGCTTCCCAAGCGGCGCACTATCCAGTGCGCCACCGGGCTGGCCCTCAACTTAACTTTACATTCACTAATTTTCTCTCCTGCTTGCTCAAATTTGCTGTTGAGCCCCTTTGGTAAAATTTTCATTGCAGTTATTGTACTTTTCCTTTTTGTCTTTTTTCGTGTCCGGCAACGGACCGCAACCCTCAGTGTCGCGCCCATACCGGACCGGGACCGGCAACGGGATCGCAACCCTCGGTGCTGCGCCCGCCCCTCGCTCAGCCAGTGAGCGGGAACCGGTCTGTATGTGGGATCCGAACCCTCGGCGGGAGCGCCGCTGCGCTCCCAAGTGGCGCACTGTAGCAATGCGCCACCGGGCTGGCCCCAGTTATTGTACTTTTCAACTTTAGTATCTATATTTTCCTTTTATAATTTCTGCTTCGATATTGGTATTCTCTATGTGGTGAGACATTCTCACACTTTCATTTTTCCTTAGACATGGTTTCCTTTAGCCCTTTGAATATATTTTAAATATCCAACTTAAAGTTTTTGTCTAGTAAGTCCAATATCTGAATTTCTTGAATATTTTCTGTTGATTGCTTTTTCATTCCTGTGTGAGGGCCATATTTCTTGTTTCTTTGCATGCCTCATGATTTTTTGTTGAAAATTGGGCATTTTACATAACATGATGTGGTTACTCTGAAAATCAGATTCTCATCTCTCCCTGGGCTTTGTTACTGTTTCTGCTTGTTGTTGTAGTTATTGTTTGTTTTTTTAGTGACTGCTGAATTAATTCTGTAAAGCCTGTTTTATTTTTTATGTGTGGTCAGTGAAGTCTCTACTTGGTTAGCTTAGTGGTCAGATAATGATTTGACAGAGATTTTCTTAAACTTCGAGAAACAATGAATTTCCCAGTCTGCCAAGGGTCTCTTTGTGTGTACTGGGGTTTACCTTCAACCCTGATCCAGGCAGATTACAATTCTGCCTTAGCCTTCATTTTCTCCTTGTGCAGGGCCTCAAGCTAATCCAGAAGTTAGAGTGTAAAGCCTTCTCAGGTCTTTCCTGAGCATGCACAGGAAAGCCCAATGCATGTGTGTGACCTTCTGGATTCCCAGGAATATGTTGGACCTTTCCAACATATCAGCCCCTATGAACATATCATTACCCATTTTTTTCCTCTTCAACTTTTTGATTAGTTTATTCATTTTTTAAAAGGCAGAACAATATTTTATTGCATATAGATTGCACATTTTCTTTATCCATTCATCCACTGACAGGCACTTAGATTGTTTTTATATCTTGGCTATTGTGAATAATGCTGCGATTAAAGTGGGGGTGCAGATATTTCTCCTAGATGCTGATTTCATTGCCTTTGGATATATGTCCTGAGTGGGATTGCTGGATCATATGGTTGTTCTATTTTTAATTTTTTGAGGAACCTCCATATTGTTTTCTATAATGGCTTCCAATTTACATTTCCACCAACGGCATATAAGGGTTTCCTTTTCTCCACACACTTGCCAACAGTTGTTATCTCTTGTCTTTTTGATTATAGCCATTTTAACAGGTATGATATAATAGTTCATTGTGGTTTTGATTTGGATTTCCCTGATGATTAGTAACGTTTACCACCTTTTTATTGGCCATTTGTATGTCTTTGGAAAAATGTCTATTCAGGTCCTCTGCCCATTTTTAATTGGGCTATTTGGTTTACTGAGTTGTATAATTTCCTTATATATTTTAGATATTAACATCTTATCAGATATTACTGTCTTAGTCCATTTTGTGTTGCTATAACAGAATACCACAGACTGGGAAATTTATAAAGAAAAGAAATTTATTTCTCACAGTTCTGGAGCCTGGGAAGTCCAATAACAAGGTGCCAGCATCTTGCTTTTGCATTCTTGCTGAGACATCCCATGGCAGAAGGTGAGAGGATGAGAGAGAGAGCAGGAGATCAAATTCATAGCCTCAAGCCTTTTTACAATTGGCTTTAATTCATTCATGAGGGCAGAGCCCTCATGGCCTAATTACCTCCCATTAGGCCCCACCTCCCAGCACTGTTGCACTGGAGATTAAGTTTCCAACCTGTGTTTTTTGGGGAACACATTCAAACCATAACATCATTTGCAAATGTTTTCACTCTTTCCATACGTGGCCGTTTTATTTTGTTGATTGTTTACTTGCTATGCAGAAGCTTTTTAGTTTGATGTAAGACCACTCACTTATTTTTTATTTTGTTGCCTGCAGTTTTGATATCATACCCTAAAAAATCATTGCCAAAACTAATGTCAAGGAGCTTTTTCTCTATGTTTTCTTCCAGGAGTTTTACAGTTTCAGATTTTACATTTATGACTCTAATCTTTTTTGAGTCATAATTTTTTGTATGGTGTAAGACAAGGGTCCAATTTTGTTCTTTTGCATGTGGATATCCAGTTTTGCCAATACTATTTACTGAAGAGACTATCCTTTTTCCACGTGTATTCCTGACACCCTTATCAAAGATAACTTTACTGTATACACATGGGTTTATTTCTGAACTCTCTTTTCTATTCCATTGCTCTATGTGTCTGTTTTTATGTCAATATCATCCTGTTTTAATTATAGCTTTGTAACATAGTTTGAAATCAGGAAGTGTGATACCTCTAGCTTTGTTCTTCTTTCCCAAGATTGCTTTGACTGTTCAGGATCTTTTCAGGTTTCATATGAATTATAATTGGGATCATTTTTTAAATGCCCAGAACAGTCCTTTCATATTTGAAATGCTGAATTTTAAAAAAAACTTTCATTTTTAGAAAAATTTTTAAATTTGAGGAAGTGGTTAAAGAATTCCAACATTGGCTCAAGTTTAAAAACTAGGACATAACTTATATTCAAAGATGTACACAGTAACTAAAATAATCCCCTTACAGTTAAAATGCTGAAATGCTATTATCTAATAAGGAGCAATTGGGTTTCTTTGTAATCCTTTGCAGATATGTATTTTTTAACTTAGTGAGGCCTTTACTGGTATTGTAACTTGGTTAATGCTCTCACATGTGTAGCCTAAAGACTGGCAGGAACATGTCAGGGGCAGAAAACACAGGCACAAAAGGCCACTGAGCCAGAAAAGAGCAAACTAAAAGAGAGTTAATAATTCTTCTGCTATCACATTATAGTTATTTATGTTATTGTCAGTCTGCCATCATTGTATTTTTGGAATTTTTTTTTTAATTCTGGGAAAAATCAATTGTATCTTAAGCTGTATCTCCAATTATTGCTATGATAAACATACCAAGAAGTAGCTATTCAGTTTGGAACATGACTAGGGTGGTCAGGCATCAGGTTTGTCTGTCTATTTGGTGGTGTAATTCACTACCGCAAGTGTCCCAGTTTGGCCAATAAGTTTTATGGTCACCCTAGATCAACCTTACTGACTTTGAACTTGAATTGACACCAATGAGTACTCTGCTCATTCAGTAAGGCAATAAGCTACATTTTATTTATATTCTAATTGACAAGCATTGTATATATTTATTCCGTACAACATGCTTTGAAATATGTATACATTTCAGAATGGCTAAATTGAGCTAATTAACATATGCATTGCTTCACATACTTTTTGGTTTTTTTGTGGTGAGAACACTTAAAATCTACTTTTTAAGCAATTTTCAAGAACATGATACATTGTTATTAACTATAACCACTATGTTGTACAATAGATATCTTGAACTTATTCCTCCTATCTAGCCTAAATTTTGTATCCTTTCACCAACATCTCCCCAACACCCACCTCCACTATCCCCTGGTTACCACCATTCTGCTCTATCTACTACTATAAGTTCAACTTTTTTAGATTCCTCAAGTAAGTGAGACCATGTGGTATTTGTTTTTCTGTGCTGGCTTATTTCATTTGACATATTGTCCTCCAGTATAGTCACAAATGACAGGATTTTCTTCCTTTTAAAGAATGAATAGTTTTTCATTGTGTATATATGCCACATTTTTTTTATCTGTTCATCTGCCGATGGGCACTTTGGTTGACTCCATATCTTGGCTACTGTGAATAACGTTACAATGAATATTAGAGCGCAGACATCTCTTCAAGATACTATTTCATTTCCTTTGGATATGTACACAGTAGTGGGATTGCTGGATCATATGATAGCTCTATTTTTAATTTTTTGGAGAACCCTCATACTGTTTTCCATAACTACTATACTAATTTATATCTCCATCAATAGATTTAAAAAAATTAAAAAAAAATTTTTATTTTGTCAATATACAATGTAGTTGATTATTATGGCCCATCACTGAAACCTCCTCATACTGTTTTCCATAACTACTATACTAATTTATATCTCCATCAATAGATTTAAAAAAATTAAAAAAAAATTTTTTATTTTGTCAATATACAATGTAGTTGATTATTATGGCCCATCACTGAAACCTCCCTCCCTCCTCCCTAAAATTTTTTTTAATATTATTTTTTTACATTCTAGGATGTTGCTGCGGAGCATTTGGGAGGGAGGGGGAGAGGGGAAGGGGGAAGGAAATGGGATGGAAGGAGGAGGAAGGAGGGGGGCGGGATCGAGCCCGCCAGAGGGGGCTTGGTCATTGCTGGGCTTGGTGCGTATGTCGGGGGGTGTGGCAAAAGCCCTGCCCCCCCCCCCCTCCAGCTCGGGAACCTGGGACACTTCCTGTGGCGGCTCAGCGGTCATTGCTTGGCGGGTTGCGAATGTCGGGGGGCGTGGCTGAGGCTCTCAGGTCCCCACTGCCCTGGCTCCAGAGTAGGTTGTTTTTTTAAAAGAACAACTTTATTGAGATATGATGTACATACCATACATTTCACCCTTTTAAAGTGTACAATTCTGGCTTCTGGTCAAGATGGTGGAATAGGCGGTCCCCAGTGCTACTCTCTACCACAAATCAACCAACTTACATCGATTAAAAAGCAACAACGGCCAAGCTGGGGCCGATAGAACTCAGGGGAAGAGGAGGAGAGACCTGCGGAGTGCATGAAGGCGGGAGAAGCCACGATGACAGAAAGAAAGGATCGCTCCCACCATTTCAAATCCTGACCACTTCAGGGTGGAGCTGATGAGCAGAAGGAGCAAGAGCTGGCAAAAGCCACAGCTGTGCCCTTCCTATGAAGTTGCTTGGAGGCGGCAGGGGAGAAGAGGGCCTTGGTGGCCCTCAGGCCTGCTAGACCACTAACAGGGTTCCTGTGGACACACACAGGAGCGAGGAGCCACAACAACTGGAAAAAGGAGCCACTCAGAGGCTGGTGAGTCATCGCAAGAGACCAGCACATGGCCCATCCCATCTGAAGTGTTTGGAGTGTGGTGGTGGGGGGGAGATGGGATCACTGGGGGAACACTGGGGCACAGCAAGGACAGCTGATCTGCCCCCCAAACAGCGCAGGACCGCTCAGAGAAGACTGGTCAGGAATATAGATCTGCAGGGGGTGCAGTTTGCTGAAAAGACTCAGACCCAGAGCAGAGTTTCCACACAACCCACGTGCACCAGACCTCACAAGACCCAGAAGTACATACAAGGTCAACAATTAAAACCTGAGCTGCACAAAAAGCCTTCCCCAGGGAACCAGCAGCAAAGCAGCAATTTAGCTCAAATACAGAGCTCAAGTGCTGGTCTCCACAGGAAATTTCCCCATTTTAGAAGTAATCAAAGGACAACAAATTAGTTCCAGTGCAGAGTATAATTGGTGGGAATAGCAAATAATCCAACACAGAACTGAAAGAAAAAACAAAATACCCACAGACCAGAGACAAAGTTTGATATTAACTAGTAAAGGTCTCACATCACAAAAGGACACCTGTAAAACCTGGAAGGACTGGAAGCCCCCTGGGCTCCCAAGCCAGAAAGAGAGGAGGGCTGGGGGCCTCAGCCATGCTCCCTGATGTCCACAACCAGCCCAGCGATGACCACTGAGACACCACAGGAAGCACCCCAGGCTCCCGAGCCAGGGAGGTGGGGGACCGAGGGCTTCAGCCACATCCTGCTAACATCTGCAAACAGCCCAGTGACAGCCACTGAGCCACTGCTGGAAACCTCCTGGTCTCCTGAGCCAGGTAGTGAGGGGCCAAGGGCTTCAGCCATGATCTCCTGACATGTGCATCCTGCCCAGCAATAACTGAGCCACTGTTGGAAGTGCCCTGGTCTCCCCTGCAGGGATGAGGGGGGTGCTGTGGGCCTCAACTATGCCCCCCTTCCTCCTTCTCCCACCTTATTTCCTTTCCCCTTCTGCTCTCTCCCTCCCTGCTAAATGCTCTGCAATATCTCAGAATGTAAAACATAATAATATTAAAAAATAAATATAAAAAAATAAAGTGTACAATTCTGTGGTTTTAGTATATTCACAAGTTTGTGCAAACCATCACCACTACCTAGTTCTAGAATATTTTCACCATTCCAAAAAGATGGAATTTTGCAGCCACTTCCTATTTCCTCCTTTTAGTAGTGGCCTAGCAGCCACTAATTTACTTTACATCCCTATGATTTGCTTATTCTGAACGTTTTATATAAACTGAGCCATACAATATGTGGCTTTTGTATCTGGCTTCTTTCACTTAGTGCAATGTTTTTAAGGTGTGTCCATGTCCGAGTGTGCATCAGTACTTCATTCCTTTTTATGACTGAATAATATACTCATTAGTTTTTAGACGACATTTGGATTGTTTTCACTTTTTGGCTATTATAAATGATGTTGCTATAAACATTAGTGTACAAGTTTTTGTGTGGACCCATTTTCAATTCTTTGGGGTATATACCTAGGAATGGAATTACTGAGTCATATGATATCTCTATGTTTAACTTTTTGAGGAACTGCCAAACTATTTTCCAAAGCAGCTGTAACATTTTATATTCCCACCAACAATATAAGAGAGTCTCAATTTCTCCACATCCTTGCAAAGAGATTTGATGCTGCTTTCAAACACTAGATTATTACAGTACACTATATTATTAGTGCTCAAAAAAGATACACATCAACCATAAATAAAAATTGGAAGTTTGGGCCAAAATTAAATTTCTCAAATAGTTTCTCATTCTTTATTGTTTTTAGCAATTTAATCTTAGTGTAGTGTTCTTAGTGCTCTTTAGCATTCAGCATTTGTAAGCAATTTATTTTGATAAGGAAGAGAAGTAACACTCCCACTATTAAGAACATTATATATATAGTGTATATATTTTATGTGTATATACATTATTAAGGATATTATATACATAACATATACAATGTCCTAAATAATAATAATATATATCACCTAAATAATGGTAGTGTTAGTTGTTTATTATATTATATATGTGTGTGTATACATCTCCAAAGAAAATTCAAGAGAATGTATTAAAAATCTGTAAGCAATAAAAGAGTGTTAAACAATATCACCAGTTATATTAAACATCAAAAACCAGTAATTGACTCAGAGAGACTTCTGGTTTTTGTTAAGATGGTATAAGGACACTAGTTCTCCCACTGGTTACAACCAAAATCTCTGGACAGGATACATACGGGAACTATCAGAGGACTCTGAAAAATAAATAAAAGTAAGCAGACTAAATAGGGAAATCAAAACTAGAAGAACAAATCAGACAGTAGTGAGTTCCCTGTCTTTGTTTTTTGTTTTGTTTTTTTGCCCCCAATATCTCCTCATCTAGATTCCCATATTCCATGAATTGTGAATGGAGAAAAAGCTCCAAGAAAAATACCACTGTTTCTAGCCAAAGATCAGAGAAATTTTGAGTCTCCTGGCTCTACCCCAGGTGAACCCGAGTAACAAGTCAGCACTTCCATGATAGCAGCACCAGTGGTGGCAGTGATGGGGCAGCCTGTTAGTGCTCTCTCTGTTTCATTGAGTGTTGAGAAGTGACAGCACAGGAAGCCTAAAGTCTTCATATCTAGTCAGAACACCAGAAAAGGAGGAACTTTGGAAACTGAAAAGTGTGAGGAAGATCAAAGATGAGAGAGCTGGAGAAAGGGATCCTTTAAATCTGCATATGAAGTCTTGGACTCACCCTGAGCTTGTGCAAGAAACTGACCAGAATCAACATAGTAAAGCCCTTGAGAAGTGAAACTATGGTGCAAACTGACAAAGATTTTCTCCTTAACCAAACTCTAGCCAGGCTCCTCTGAGCTCTCTTCTCAACTAGGCCTCAACCTTGGCCTATAAAGACTTGAACAAACACTAGCATAGTTTCTAACAGCTCAAGGCCACATCCCTAGCATGGCTCTAGTCCCTCTTAAAGTTTCTGTATGGAACAACTCAAGGTACCAAAAGAATTGACTGTGTGTGGCAGCTAACACTTGAAGATAGGCTTCCTATTTCCCAGCTCTGGGGGAGGGTAGGAGCCTAACTTTGATAAGTGCCAGTTGGCAAACCCAGATAGGTTTCGTATGGACCAAACCCCCTACTATTTCCTGGTTTTTGTAATTTTTCACTTCCCTGATTCTACCGAGTCCCCACTTGGCCCCTCCCTCATTCCCAGTCACCTCTATACAAACAAATGGTAAGTTCAATTCATGCCAGACACTCTTTTCCTTATTGCAGTAGTTATTACTGATTAAAATCTGTTCTTATCACCATAACTAGTGTCTGGCTTTGTTTTTCTTTGACAAGACAACCGCCTAGATCCCAAACTGGTCCCTGGATGGTATACATGCAAGACAGACTAGAAAGGCACTTCAAAAGCTTTGAAAAAAATTAACATTGGAACTACAGCCCACAAAAGATAAGTCAAAACTTGAAGTCTATATCTGACTGGATTGACTGACTGCTAAAACAATGAAACAAACAAAAATCAATATTCTCCAGAAGATTAAAACATGACCTAGTATCCTACAACATAGTAGTCAAAATGTCCAGGATACGATCCAAATTTACTCAACCTACTAAAAATAAGAAAAACATAACTCTCAATGGAGAGGGCAATCAAAAGATGCCAACCCCAAGAAGACCCACATGTTGGAATTATTATACAAACTTTACAGCAGCTATTATAGCTGTATTCCATGAAGCAAGACTGAACAATCTTGAAACAAATACAAAGATAGACATTATCAGCAAAGAAGTAGAAGAAAATTTTCTTAAAAAGGAAATGTTAGAACTGAAAAATATAGTAATATAAATTAAAATGTTACTGGAGTGGTTCGACAGCATAATGGAGATGGCAAAGGAAAGAGTGAACTTGAAGACAGAGCAACAGAAATTCTCAAATCTGAACAATATGAAGAAAGATATTGAAGAAAAAGAAACATAGGCACAGAGACTTATGGGACAATACCCAAAGATGCAACATTCATGTCATCGTAGTGCCATTAGACAGTGGAACAACATTTTAAAGTGCTGAATGAAAAGGACTGTCAACCCAGAATCCTACATGTATTGAAAATACTCATCAACAATGAAGGGAGGGCTGGCTGGTTAGCTCAGTTGATAGGAGCACAGCCTGGTAACGCCAAGGCCAGGGGTTCAGTTCTCCATACTGGCAGGGCACCAAAAAAAAAAAAAAAAAAAAAAAAAAAAAAAAAAAAAAAAAAAAAAAAAAAAAAAAAAAAAAAGGAATGAAGAGAGAATAAAGATATTCTCAGTGAAGGAGGATTAAGAGAATTCATTTCCAGAAGACTTGCTTTAAAAGAAATGCTAAAGTAAGTTCTTTAGCCAATGGAGGGAAATCTGGAACTTTAGAAATGAAGGAAGAACATCAGACTATTTTCATTTCAAATTCCTTAAAATATGTATGACAGTTAAAAGCAAAAATTATAACACTTTTTGGTAGGGCTTTCACTGTATGTTGATGTAAGCCATATAACAACCATAAAGCATAGTAATAGAAAAACATGGAGAGGGAGCCTTATATGTGCTGGGCACTTTATACGAATTGTTTCACTTAATTCAGGCAAGAAAGGGATGCTGTAAGAAAGATAGTGAATGGAGTCATTGCACAAGTCCATCTGACAGTGGGCTTGTTGGATTCTGTGGTTATTTCCTTGGTTCCTGAGTTCATTATCAGGACAGTTATACTTAGCAGCTAGCAGAACCCTCATAAAGGTTCCTTAGCTCTATGAATTAGAGTCATTATGACAAGAAAGGTCAATTGGAAGCCTCTGAAACCATCACCTCTTTATCAAAATAATAAATCAGAAACAATACCACATCCTGGGAAGAAAGAGAGAGAAGTATTAAAGGGTGTGAGGGTGCTGGTCCACATCATGTCTTCATTTAATTCACCAGTATGGCCCTGAAAGAACTAGAAGAATCTTGGCAGATATTTGTAGATTAGTGTAAATTTAACCAAATTGTAATTCCAATCAGACCCACTATGCCTGATGTTATGTCTTTACTGGAAATGATAGACAGCCTCCAGGACTGAATTCTTTTAAATTCATATCAATAAGGAAAATTGAAATCAGTTTGAATTCACCTGGCAAGGACAATGGTAAACTTTTATAGTCTGCACGAGGGCTCTTGCTCTAGGTCTGTCTCCCACATTATAAACCAAAGAGACTTTGATCATCAGGGTATGCTGCAGAACATCACATTAGTTCTGTATATGTTAACTGAAACTGGTGAGCAGTAAGTGGTGAATCCTCTGGCATGATACTAGATAGCGGGAGATTACTACAAAGATTCAAGACTTTGCCACATTAGCGAAGGTTTTAGGGATCCTGTAGCCTACTGTATGTCAGAACCTTCCCTCAAAGGTAAAGGACAAGTTGTTGCACCTTGTACTTCCTACCATTCAGAAAGAGGCACAGTACTGTCAGGTCTCTTTTGATCTTTGGAGATAGCATATGCCACACTTGGGAATACTGTCTCACCTATTCTTTGCATGACTTGGAAGCAGGCAGTTTTGAGTGCAGCCCAGAACAAGAGAGAGAATTGCAGCAATTTCAGGCTGTGGCATAAGCCGCCAGCACCTTGAACCATATCAGCCAGTGGAAGTCATGGTGATAGAGGGAACACACAAGAATGTTGTGTGGGGTCTCTGGCAAGCCCTAACTGAAGAGATGGAGTTCTAAAGTGATGCCATGCCACATTCAGCAGAGATCTACCCATCATTCATAAAGAAGCTCCTGATGCTACTGAGCTCTGTGAGAGGCTAAGAATGTTATCATGCTTCATCAAGTAATTATGTGGTGGAGTCAGATCCACCAAGTTGTAAGGTTGGCAAGTACAGCAGCAGCCAATATTAAGATGAAAATAGTGTAATCAGTATTAGGTCAAGATATCTTGTTGAATTGACTCCTTTTTCTCTGCTCACTACATCTTCATGGGGATGTCCCTGTGAACAAATGAGAAGGAAAAAATACCAAGCTTGCTTCATGAATAGGTCAGCTCAGTAGTTGATGCAAGCCAGGAATGGATTGCAGCCACACTCCATTCAAGAGTGGTCCTGAAAGGCAGAACAAAGGGGAACTTTTCCAGTGACAGATCTTCAATGGTACACACCATTTGCTGTGGAGGGATGTGTCAGTCAGGGTCCATTATAAGATAGAAATCACACTAGTTACTTTAACAGGGATAATTTAATGAACTGTTAACTAGGGATAGAGTTGTTAACTAGTTCACTGAAAAGGCAAACAAAGAACACTAAGGTGTCACATGTAGAGTATGCATAAAGCAAATGTACTTCACAGGGCCTGGTTTTCCAAAGCCTTGTGGTTTCAAATATTGACCTTGCAAAGGACAGGAAAATTTCCCCAGGCTATATAGTCTCCATTGTAAGATAAAGAATTGTAACACAGCAAGGTTGCTGGCTCAAAGACAGACAGGTTACTGATTGATATGTAAAGATACTGGGAAATTGCTGTAAGAAGAGAATGTTTGCTAAAATCAAGCTTTTGTTAGTGGATCGACTTAATTGCATGTTACCAGCTCCTATTTGCTAAACTTGTTAAACTGTACTTATGTTCTCTTCCTGTAACTTCCTGGTCTGGTGAATAAATGTAGGAAGAGTACCCCAATTTGGGGTTAATTTCCCAAATGGAAAGAATGCCTCTATCTTGAGGGTTCTGGGAGATTAACCCCTTTCTGGGGCTTCTCACTGCTCAGAAGAGACGGGCTTTGAGTAATCTTTGGTGGCTCCATCACCCAGGGGAAAAGGGGTGACAAATCCATGGGAGGCAAAGCAACAGTCACAGAAGTGACAATTGCAGGAAGCAGCTACCACCCCTAAAGCTGATGGCAAAGAGAAGAAGCAGGAGTCATTAAAACTTAGAGGCGTGGAGGAGGGGCCCAAAATCGCTGAAACCCAGACCTGTGAGGCAGAAGTTGCTTTCAGCTGGTGCTGGCAACAGTCAGGTCAGAGGAAGGGCCCTCTGGGACTAGGATGCAGTCTTCTGAGGAGGGGCTCCAGTTAGCTGGAGCTGGTTTCTTTGAGGAAGTATGAAGGGGCTGGTTCTGAAAGCATGGTAAATACTGAAACCTGGATTCAACAGCTGCTCCTAGAAGGAACTGCCACTGCTGGAATGAAAAAGCATTACTTTGGAAGCTCACAAGAGTAGGAAGACAGCAGGAAAGATCAGGTCTCGTGCTCCTCTCCCAGTCTTGCAGGTTCCCTCTAGCCCAGTTATGTCCAACAGAAATATAACATGCCACGTATTTTAACGCTTCTAGTAGCCATATTAAAAAAGTAAAAACAAGCAAAATTAATTTAATGGTATATTTTATTTAGAACAATATGTCCAAATTATTATCATCTTAACATGTCCTATATGTTATCATCTTAACATATCCTTAACATTAATTAAAAATTAATGAAATATTTTAGGGTTTTTTGTGCCAAGTCTTCAAAATTCATCATGCATTTTACACATAACAGAGAAAGGCTCCAGACGCTTGGAAGGCAGGAGAGTCAGAACGTTTATTATGCTCAGGACCCAGGTGGACTCACATTCTGAGAATCCTGGGACCCTTAACACGAGTTTGACAGGGTATTTATAGGCCATAAACTTAGGTTTAATCTTGTATCTTAGACAAACAGCTGTTGCTCTTAGTTCTTTCTCATCCATGTGACTTAAGCGAACAGGCAAAATTAGAAAGGCAAGCAGGGCAGCCTAAGCAAGATTACAGAAGCAGAAATGCCTGCCAGCAGTTGATTATTTAGCTAGGCTGAGTTCTGAGGTGGGGCCCTGGAGGATAAGCATATTTAGTTACAGAGACATTTTACAAGTTAGTCAGAATTGAATTTTTGAATTTTTCCTCATTATAGCTAGTGAGTCTTGAATTACTGGACTTAGCATGTGACAAAAGTTTTAGAGTGAAAGCTGTAAGATCTGCTTCTGTCTGTATGTTTGTATGTCTATGTATGTGTCTATGTTATTGCACATGTGATAATTTTCTACCTCTGGTTTACATTGCCAAAATTTATAAAGAGCTCTATGTAATAGGCTTTAAAAAATAAGTGCTTAAATGGAATATTCTCTCAGAAAAATAGAAACTAATTAAAATGCTTTTTAGTTCATGTGATCTGAGATGATCAGTGTTAAAAATTGTCATTAAAATAAAAACAGGAACATCTTCAGAATTGTCAGTATTAATTATAATACAAGCACACATTTTCTACCTAGATTTACTAGACAAACAAGCTAGTTATCTCCTAGATGCATAAGGTAATAAAGCTAAAAATCCAACCTAAGAGCAGAATGTATGTGATGGATCATGGACGTGATCAGTGCCATCTCGGACATGACTGGTGCCATTTTATACACACTGATCACAAAATGGCTGCCAGCCTTTCCCTTATGAGAAACCTCGTGGTTTCTGAGAAATAGAAACTCCTCTACTTCCACATGGGTGCAACCTTCCACCTGATTGCATCAGCCAGCCTTACCTGCCACACCAGCACCAAACCCCTCCCTGATTACGTCAGCCTTCCTTACAGCCTATATAAGCTCTCCCACTCCAGCACCAGCTGCTGCTCTCCATTTTGAGTGCAGCCTGGCAGATTCTTTTCCTTTAATAAAGCTTGATCGGTACCTGGCGTTGTGGCTCAATTTCTTTCAGTATGATGAAGATAAATTGCTTGATGCGGTTCAGTCATGGATGTTAAAGGGGAAGAACCATATTTAACTTTTTTGTTTCTTTGCTTCTGTGATGTTTTTGATACTTACATGGTTTGTTAACAAAAATGAAATAACCTAAGATGATGGTGTAGGAGAGGGGATTGATGACAGTTGAGTTCCTTTGGGAGGATGTGTATTTAGGCAGATAAGAGGAATTCAGAAAGCCTTGCCCTGGCCGGCCCGGTGGTGCACTGCTGCAGTGCGCCGCTTGGGAGTGCGGTGGCGCTCCCGCCG
>NW_007726487.1:659253-661029 GCF_000696425.1 Galeopterus variegatus | reverse complement strand
ATAAGTTTAGAGGATATACACTTTGGCATTTTGTTTTTACATGGTATAGAGAAGTTAAATATGTTTAGGTCTATTTGTAAACATGAAAAAATTGTTCCATGAGGAAGCACATTTTTCTAGAAATTATAAAACATATATCCATAAAGTGTTGGAAATGATAGTTCAAAATTTCTTACTTCCTAGGATTTCATTAAAAGTTAAGGTTACGAAGAGTTAAAATTTCTGATTAACATAAAGTAATTAAAACTAGAAATAATAATGGAAACAACTCCATATGTGAGGAAAATATGACATGTTTTTGGTAAGTTAAGATATGAGGTATGGCAGATGTATTTTTGTTAAGGGAAAAAGAGAGTTATTCTTTTCCTAAAGTAGAGTAGAGTGACTGGTCATTTCACGACAGGAAAGAGGAAAAGTATGGGACAAAAACTGAATGAATAAGAAAGTTGTAGAAGGTTAGTTGAATACGGATCTTGTAAAAGAAACTTTGTGTGCGATCAAGCTGGATAAAAATAAAAGTGAATTATTTATATGTTTTTCTAAAAATTGAGCATTAATATCAAAAGTACACTGATTCAAGACTAAAATTTGGTCCTCCCTGTTAAAACAACGAAGGTTTTTTTGAGTATTGTTCTGCTCTTTACAGGAAACTGTGAAGGGTTTTTCTTTACCTTTTAGGTAATTGGACTAGGAAACAAAGATGTTTTCTTTTATCAAGATAATTTCTTGTGTTTTGTGCTGTTTTTAATTAGGTCTTTGACTACTTAAGAAAACTGAGTTCTCTCTGTTAAAGAGCTAAGGTTTTTCTACAACTATGTAACTTTCTCTATTTGCCTTTTAAAGTCTTTTAATTATCACTCAGATTAAATGAATTAACTGTTACTTCACAGTGGCCTGTGATCCTATTTTAATCAGGTGTTTTAAACCTTTTGACATTTTTGACAAACTTCCCCACATCAAATTCTAAGTAAGTCTTTTGTGTGTGTGTGTGTGTGTGGCTGGCTGGTACAGCGATCATATCCTGGATCTAAATTAAGTCTTCTTGACCTCAAATTAACTTTAGGATTTTCCAGTTAAGCCCCTGGAAAACCTCAAAGGGTGTGTCTCTCGCCTTGTAAAAGAGAGACATTAAACTAATTCAGCTAATTTGATATGTTAAATTATGCAGATGGCATTGTTAAAAAATAAGTGATGGTAAACCTTTTTAAAGTTATATTTATGTATATATTATTAATATGTGTCACAAAATAATTGTATTAAATTCCTAGAAATAATAATAATAATTTTGGCTACTATGTTAAGTTATTGTGTACCACAGAAATAACCAAATTTCCTTGTCAGTTGCATCATTATTATAATGAACTCTCATCAGATCTTTAACAATGGCCATTTTAAGTCCTGTTGTCCACAGTTAATTGCTTTTTCTGATACTTTTCTGAAAGATTTTGCAATTACTGTAATCCTAAAATGTTGTATCTTCAAGGAGACTCATGGAAAGGATGGAAAACAGTCTGACAAGTACAGGTTTTCAGTAACTTTAAGATGATACTATCGGACTGGGTAAAACTTTCCAGAACTCTAATAAAGCAACTTAGGGGTTTGTGAAACTGCTAATCAAGATCAAGCAGAATAAGAATTAATTATGTGGGGCTGGCCCGGTGGCGCACTGCACAGTGCGCCGCTTGGGAGTGTGGCGGCGCTCCCGCCGAGGGTTTGGATCCCACATACAGAACGGCCGCTCACTGGCTGAGCGAGGTGCAGGCGCAACACCGAGGG
>NW_007726487.1:651109-658312 GCF_000696425.1 Galeopterus variegatus | reverse complement strand
ACACTGAGGGTTGCGATCCGTTACCGGTCACGAAAAAAGACAAAAAGGAAAAAAAAAAAGAATTAATTATGTGAGAATAAATGAACTGATAAAGAAGAATTATAGGTTTTTATGGTTTTTAAAACTTTGAAACATTGCTGGTTCTTTTAGTGGTTTGTCTTCCACATTTAAAGAAACTTTTTCCCTATCTCTAGTTTACAGCTATTTGGTAAAGTGTACTTTTGTGAACAAAAGCTGAAACATTTAATTTTTTTCTCCCTTCCTGATCCCTCCAGAATTTGTAAACTATTTATGAGTATTCTTATTTTTATGATAATATAGTTATTTGCATAAGTTTAATGAGAATCTGCTCTTTTAACAGGATACAGTTAGAAATATTGGTTTGGTTTCCCAGTCTTGAAAGGCTTTTAAAAGTCCAATCTGAGATTCTTTATCAAAAATTCCAGCAAAGCAACTTTAAAAGAGCCTTTGTGGTCAATCACTATTCTTTCTGCACTTATGTAAATAATCACGCCAAGTTTGATGAGGCTAAACTTATTTTGCAAGCAAATTAGTCTTACATTTGATCATCTTTGGTAGAAATGGGGGTAACCAGAGAGAGAAAAATAATGTTTCAGAAGAATAACTATAGTGCATCTATTATTAGATTATAGCCCTGCTCATTGTTTTTGAGTTTTTTTCTACCTGTAGACTGAACAGGTTCTTAAATTTTTCTAGTTTTCTCCAATATCTGGCTGTAACTCTCCAACTAAAAACAGGAACTGCTCTGTTCCTGAAGACCTATAAGATAAAGCTGAACAACCCCATATAAATTCTGGGGACAAGTCTCATGACTCACGTGTGGGCCACACAGAGAGTTCATCAAAACTACTGATGCCATAACCAGACATTCAAACTGTAGGAAAATAGCCTAAGTGATTCATTTTCAGGAATAGCTTAACAAAAGTTGTTTAACTTGTTCAACCCATTCCCAGAGAGCCCCTGAAAAAACAGAGCTCAGAAACATTATATCACCCTTGACAAATGACTCCTCAAGATGGTGGCTAGTCACCAGCCCTTTGTTCTCTTCATTTCCTGGTTCTTCTCCCTTCTCAGGACTTTTGTGTTTTTTTGTGTGTGGCTTTTTTTTTTTTTTTTTAGTTTTTTCAAAAAAATTAATTATACATATTTTTGGGTTTCAACATTGAGATATGTTGATCAAATCAATATTACTAGCATATATATTATTACAGATTGTAACTGTTCTTTATGCCCTTTGTCTAATCTCTCCTCATTCCCCTTCCTCTCCCCAGCCCTCTAATCATCCCAGATTTCTTCTCTATCCTCTGAAAGAATAATGGTTACTCTGTTCATTTGCTGCCCAAACGATCTGTCCAATGCTGAGAGGCGTGATCGGGTCCCCCAATACTATCATAGAGCAGATGTCTCTTCCATCACTATGAAATGGTCTCTGTGGAGACAGACTTCCTCCTCCTTTCTTTATCTCTGCTGGTGACTCTCCTTGTGTCAACTCACTCCAGTGGTTGGCAGACCATCTACGGGGTGGTTATGGCATCTAGCCACCTTTGAGGCAGCCATGGTTATTGTGATGGCTGCGGTGGGTCACCCACATGGAGGAGATATTTTTGGCCTGCTCTGTGGTGCTGGCAGTGTGCCTGGTTGTGGAGAGTGTCTAATCTCCAGTTCCATGCCCTGGGTCACCGAGTGGGTCCCAAGGCACTGGCACAGTGTGCCTGGCTGTGGAGGGGTGTGCAGTCCCCTTCTCCATGCCCTGGATCCCCGGGTGGGCCCTGAGGTGCTGGCATGGGGTGCCTGGTTGTGGGAGGGGGGCTCCAGTCCCAGGCTCCATACCTCAGGTCCCTGGGTGGGCCCAGAGGCACTGGTGCCTTCTCAGGACTTTTGGTGGGCCTCTTTTGTGGGCTTGACCTGAGCCATCAGACAAAGGAATGCCTTATAAGGAAATAATAAAACTTAGGCAAAGTCTGGGAAGATTGTACAGCCCATAGTACTCAGCTGATGAGGAACTGGGGGAGGGACTAGGGAATAAATTGCTTGCTGTAACCAGTTTGGGTGTGCCTGCCCATCAGACACCTGATCTTGCAAGATGGCCATTAAAGTCTTGCTTCACCGTACCTTGTGTCTCCATGTCCATTCTTTGGCATTGAATGGATGAGGGTATTTCTCACACAAACTGCAAACCAGTACAAGAATTTGATGACTTCGTGCCAAGAGCAGCCTTTCCCAAAATGTCAGAAAAAGACTCACTACTATCATAATGAGATTCTTACCTCTTTTAATTTTCTTTATTATGCCTACCTTTTTTTACTTGGCTATAGTAAGAATTTCATAATCAGTAGCTTCTGTGGGTAACTTGATGAAATGTTATATTTGTCATGCCAAACCCAGATCTTTACATGACCAAAGGGATCCTTTAGTCCACCCGGTGGGTACCTTTAGCTAGTGGTCCCTTTTGTAGAGTAAGACTTCAAGACCCACTTGTTCTCACTCCATGCTTTAATTAAACCCAGTCATGGAATCTAGATTACCTACCAGCTGAACAGGGAGGAATCTGTACAGTTGCTAACACTTCTTGTTGTACATGGATAAATAGAGTGAATAGGCTGCTTAGACTAAAAAGGGTATGTTCCATGTCTGGCTCATTCTTTAATATATTTGATTTTCATTGGTTCAGTTCATGGGGAACCTGGCTAAGGACATACTCCAAACTCTTGGTATTATCCTCCTGAAAGTTTTAATAGTAGTCTCCTTGGTGTGCTGTATCCTCACAAAAAGCCATATATGTCTACACGTATCCATCTGTGGAATGTTAAATGGTATCTCTCTGGCTGGAATGATAAAAACTCCAAGAAACACATGATAACAAAGATACCATAACCTATAAATGGCATATTGAGACTGAAAACCCAAAATTATGGTAACTGAGAATAGCACTGATGCCCTAAGTTTTGGTCATACTCCCACCTAGGAGGAAACCTGACTAAAAGGAACAAATTCTAAAATAAAATTTATAGTAGGACATTGGCTTGGACTGATCTCCTGCACTAGGCCCAACAGAACAAACCAAAATGGAGTCACTCCTGCTGAAGTTCCACATTATCAAGCTGAAACTAGGTTGTGTATCTGAACTTCTGAAAAATCAGGAGAGTGAGAGACAATAACCAAATCCCTAAACAAACCAGTTTGGGCCAGCATGATAAAGTCCCCTCTGCTTTAAAATTTACAAGAAAAGTAACTTTGAAATAACAAATCTTTTTTTCTGCCCTTTTCCTCTTATAAAATAAACCTCCTCTGCTCAGCATATTGGACCACTGATTCTGTTTTATTGAACGAGGTGTTGCCCATTTCTTTCTTTCTTTTTTTCTTTTTTTTGCCTTTTTCGTGACTGGTAAGGGGATCGCAACCCTTGGTGTGGTGTCGCCCACACCGCGCTCAGCCAGTGAGCACACCGGCCATTTCTATATAGGATCCGAACCCGTGGTGGGAGCATCGCTGCGCCCCCAGCGCCGCACTCTGCCGAGTGCGCCACGGGGTCGGACCTGCCCATTTCTAATAGCAAATAAAAGCCAACTAAGATCTTTAAACTAACTCTATCCATCAGCATCCAAGTTAGAATGAGGCTTGCACTAAGACCAGGCTCCTGTACTTTCTCTGGGCTGCACTGCTCCCAGGAAAGCCTCACTTCTGTCTGGGTGCTTGCCAGGTACAAACCCAATGTGTGTAAGCCCCAGCTGGCCTCCAAGGTATGGTGACAGGGCGTGGCCTCACAGACAACTCTTGTCAGAGAAGGTGCCCAGAGTCCTCAGGAATGTGAAGCCCAAATCCTCCCAATTCCAAGATTAGAAGACAAGAATAGAGCCAGGGCTCTGGAATGGAACACCTGGCACTTCATATATGAGGACAGCCATGGGCTGCAATTTCTGATTTGGGTGCAGAGTCCATAGCATATGGCCACTATGTCAGACCAAACAGGAGCCACAGGCACCGTGATGGTTGGGGGGTGGTGATGAGTACCTGCACTGAAGTTGTCCCCAAGTAGAGGGGGGGTATGGCCTGAAGCCCTGGGGTCCCTGTGGTTGTGGGAATTACTGAGACACACAAAACCTAGTCAGATATTTATTCGGGCAGTGGAGCCAGTTCTCCATGCTGCATGCCGTTCAGACTAATAGGATCTCAATGTGGAACTCTGGCTGCTTGGAAGCAACTCCGTATTGGACGTGTAAAAAGTCATCGGCCTGGAAGGTAGGGCTGCTCATTGGGGCCTGGAACACACAGAGAGTATTGCATATTTGATCGTAACTTTGATGGCACTGCACCATGCGAAACCAGGACTGGAGCCTGACCGCCGACTGCTCCTGGGTTATGTAGATCCTCAACAGGGTCTGCCTCATCTTTTGTATCCGCCTCTGCCTGACAGTCTTCCACCAGCACTGAATCGTCCAGGCCCTGAGAGCAGCGACCAGCAGGATCCGACGCACCAGGGTGCCACGCCACCAGGCCTGGATCTGCCCAGCTGCCTGGACCCTTTTCCTCTGGCATAGTTTTGCAAGAAGCAACTAACAAAGCAAAGCAGAGGACTCCCAGTGAATTTGTCCCCACCAAACACAGGTGGTTGTCTTCTCACTCAGCCCTTCCTGGGTGGTTCTGAGGACCCAGCAGGCCTGGGGTGGGGGGGTGTTGCCTCTACTTCGGCCTTGTCCATGGCTATGGGCACACCTGCCCACCTATCAGTCACAGTGTTCTCGTCTGTCAAATGGGAATATGGTTACTATGTGGACTTCACAGGTTCATGGAACCAGGAGAAACACCTTCGGATCCAGAAGGCCCTACCCAGGAGTAAGGACCCAAAGGATCCTGGTGAGGATGAGCCTCTGCGTTTCTGGTGGCATGAGTCCAGATGCCAGCTGTGATGCTGCCCCCGATGCCTCACGCAGTGCCACAGCCCTGTGGGGTCCCCCCCATTCCCTCCCTGCTGTCGACTTCCACTGCTGCCTCTCGGTCACCCCATGTCCTTCAGGGTCCTTTCCATTTCCCACTACGCTGTGCCCACCTCCCACGTGGGCCGTGCACATGCTGCCAGGTCCCTTCTCTACGTCTGTCTCCATGCCTAACACAGTTCACCAGGATAGGGAGGGCACTTAGAGCACCAGGAAGCAATACTGGGCCAACCCCTGTGGGACCAGAGGTGGGTCCTCCACTTCTAGGGACCCTGGAGTCGATGATCTTGATTCTCTCCCGTGCCTGGGACCCACCTACCTTCTTCGGATCCTCTTTCTCTGGTGCATCTTTATCTGGATTGGATTTCTGCAATCAGAATGGGGGTGGGTGGAGCGTGCGTGAGGACCAGCCTCTGTGAAAGGTCCCCATAGCCCCGGTGCCCCATTCTTTGGAGTTCTGTGAAGGCCTGGGTACTTTTGTCTGCTACGGGACAACTCCCCACCCCTGGGGGAATGTGGCTGACTGAGTCTTACACAACATCTACTGCCCATGATTTGGGGGCAGTGGTTCAGGTGTCACACCCTCTCTGGTTGCTGCTCCCCTGGCCTTGGTTGGGGCAGGCAAGGTGGTGGAACAGGAGATAGTCGTGATGTCATAAGGGCAACTATGACCCCGGGACCAGGTTGCCTTCTCCAGGCTCCAAGTAGGTGGAGAAAGCAAAAACACCTGCCCATTCCCCTCCTGCCAGGGATGGACCAGAGTCCTCATGGAACCACAGCCCAGGTGAGTTGGTCCTGCCCCGAGGATGACCTGTGGTGTGACCCACCCTCAGGCCTGTCCTGTCATCAGCCACAGAGGGGAGCAGCTCATGCCATGCAGAGCAGGGCACATGGCCTCCCCACAGCACTGGCTCAGGCTGGCTCCCTGTGCCCTCTTCTCTGCCGTGGTGCCCTTTGTCAGTGGTGGGGAAAGTCCTCTTGATGGGGAATAGAGTGGGTGTGGAGGGCGAGCAGAAGGACTGAAGAAAGGTCACGATGGAGGTGCCTCAGCCAATCTCTACTCCCTCCCTCCTGCTACTGCAACCCCCTGTCCCCATCCTTTTGTGGCTGTTGGGCGGTGCTTAGCTTACCGGGTCGATGCAAGCCCTTCCATCGTGTGTCAGAAACTTAACAGGCCAGAGGAATGCTCCAAACAAAGTCACTGTGTGTGAGATAGGGCCTCTCCCACTGCAGACTCCTCTGGTGCTGGCAGTGGACATATTTTAGAGTCAGTGGTGATTCAGGCTTGCTTCCAACTCCAGCAGTCTTCTGGCTGTCCCCACTGTCATTTCTCACCACATTTACATCCATGACGTGGCCTCTTCACTTCAAGGCATTATCTATCAACTTTTCCCCATGGAGGGAGAGAACGTGGCTTTCGGCCCCACCCCAAACAACCCCACGTATTCCCCCTCATCTTCCTGGTGATGCTTTTTGTAATTTAGGTGAGATCACGGTTTAGTGTTTGCGTTGTCCTGACTACGTGAGTCGGACCGACAGCTGTGCTGGTGAGCACTCTGACTCCCTTTTCTTTCCCCCAAACATCATAAAAACACTATTATGAAAATGTTGAAATATATACAAAATTTGTCAGACCAGGTAATCAGTCCAGAGGCACTCACGACCCAGCATGTCCCATGTTTTTCTCCTGTCTTCTCCATCGATTAATTTCTATGTCACCTCTAATGATTTTCTACAAGAGACAATGCCATGACTATCAGCAGCTGCCTGTGGTCTGTGTGGTGGTGGGAGGTGCCCTCCAGGGGATAGGTGCTGGGGTGGCCGTGCTGTGTCACAGGACAGGTGGCTACTCCACGTCACCAAACCCTGCCAGATAGCTCTCCCCAGCGGCAGCGCCAGTCTAACCTCTGTCCATCACTTCTAATTTTTGCTGACCTGAAAGACGTAAAGTGGTGCTGCCTTGCTGTTTTGATTTGTGTTTTCCTGCCAGGGGACTTGAGCAGAGAGGGATTCTTCAGGGTGAGTACCTGGGCTCCGGTCCCTACTCCGTCCCTTTCGGCTGTGTGCGCCCGGACAAGTCTTCAGCCCCCGTGTGTGTTTCCTTCTGGGTAAAGTGCAGACAGCAGCATCATTCCTCCTTCCTGCTTTGTGTGGATTCATGTAGGTGAAGTCCTCGGAATGGCACCTGGTCCTAGTACCTGCTCAGTGTCTTTAGCTCTTTTTATTACTCATTATTTATTACTAGCCA
>NW_007726487.1:645903-651099 GCF_000696425.1 Galeopterus variegatus | reverse complement strand
ATGGGGAGTTCTAGGAAAGCTTTTGCCCCTCTGGGGTGCATGGGCAGGCATCATGCAGTAGGCCAGGGGCAGGGTAGTCAGCAGGGCAAGAGCTGGATGCAGAGCAGAGAGGGCAAACAAAAGCTAGATTGCTCTGGACCCCTCTGTGTCTATTTGCCTCCATATTTGACCTCAGAAAGACCACCCCCTTCATGCCTTCCTCTCCAGCCTCATGCAAGTTCCTATTTGGCAATTTGAACCAAAACTGTCAGGGATGAGGATTCTAGGAAATGTGGTTTTTAAACAAGTGCTCTCTCATCCAGGGTTACATGTTTTCTGTTAGATTACCTTTAACCCTGAGGTCTCCACCAAGTGATAGGAAACAGTCCTGCATACTATGTGCCTTGCTTTGAATTTTTGTCTCTTCTGAAGCTTATCTTGGTACCTAATCCCCATGTAAGAGTATTAAGAGGGTGGAAAGCTTGACTATGTTATTTGAAAGGTGGGACCATTAAGAGGTGATTGGATCATGAGGGCTGTGCCCTCATGAGTGGATTCATCCATTAATGGGTTAATGGATTAATGGGTTATCATGGGAGAAGACTGGTGGCTTTGTAAGGAGAGTCCATGGACGTGACCCTGCTCCCTTCGCCATGTGATGCTCTGTGCCGACTTGGGATTCTCCAGAGTCCCCACCAGGAAGAAGGCTCTCATCAGATGTGCATCCTCGACCTTGGACTTCCCAGCCCCCAAAAGTGTAGAAAATACATTTTGTTTCTTTATAAGTTACCCAGTTTCAGGTATTCGAAGTGACAGAAAACAGACTAAGAGACGATGTCTCTCTTGGGTGTAGTGCCTCGATTTCACAGAGCACATCCTATGAGAGCTTCCTAAGAAAGGTTGCGTGGATATAAATTAGTAGGGACTCAAATGTAATTGACTTTATTCTGCCCACGAATCTGATTAATTTTGCTGAGGACTACCTTCCAGATTGAAAAGAATTTTCCCTCAGAATTTTGAGGACTTCGTTTCACTTTCTTTTAGAAGTCTTCCACCATTCTGATTCGTTTGTCTGTGGGACGTGACCTGCTTCTTCCTCTCAGGAAGCTTTTAGGATCTTTTCTTTATCCCTGATGTTCAGAGATTATAGCATGATACACCTAGAAATGGGTTTTGGTTTCTTTTTCTACTGTTTTGGGTACTTGATTAGCCTTTCAGTTTAAAAATTCTTATCATTCAACTCTGAGGAACTTCGTTCTATTAGGTTTTCATCACTTCTACCCCCCGAATTTGTTAGCTTTTGTCTTTTAGCAATCCTAATCGTCAGATCATAGATTAATCCTCTAATTTTCTGTTTCTTACACTATTCCCATCTCTTTGTCTTTTTGTCCTACTTTCTAGAAGATTTTTTCTATTTATTTATTTATTTAAGGAAATTGTAATTTTGTTAATATTATTTTTTACATTCTAGGATGTTGTTGTGGAGCAGTTGGGAGGGCTGGGGAGAGGGGAAAGGGGAAGGAAATGGGATGGAGGAAGGAGGAAGGAGGAGGGATTGAGGCTTGTGGCTCCCCCTCATTCCCATAGGGGAAACCAGGGGGCTTCCAGCGATGCCTTGTTCATTGCCATGCTGGGTGCAGATGTCAGAGGGTTGTGGCAAAAGCCCTCTCTCCCCACTGTCTCAGCTCGGGACACCCAGGGTGCGTCCTGTAGCAGCTTGGTGGTTGCCATTTTGCTGGCTGAGTGTGTCGGGGGGTCATGGCCAAGGCCCGAGGCTCCCAACCTTTGGCATTGGTTGCGGGCGTCAGGGGACATTGCTGAGGCCTCCAGTCTTCCTCCCTTTCTGGTTTGGTAGCCCAGGGGACTTCCGGTCCTTCTAGGTGTTATAGGTGTTCTTTGGTGAAATGAGAACTTTACTAGTTAATATGAAACTTTGTCTCTGGTTGCGGATACCTTGTTTTTTCTTTCATTTCTGTGTTGGATTATTTGCTGTTCCCACAATTTAAACTCTGCACTGGAAGTAATTCGTTTTCCTTTGCTTACTTCTAAAATGGGGGAACTTCCTGTGGGGACCAGTACTTGAGCTATGTGGTTGAGCTAGATCGCTGCTTTGCTGCTGATTCCCTGGGGAAGGCTTTTTGTGCAGCTCAGGGTTTGATTGTTGGCTTTATAGGTACTTCTGGCTCTCATGTGATCTGGTGCACCCGAGTTGTGTGGAAACTCTGGTCTGGGCCTGAGTCTTTTCATCACACTGCACCCCATGAAATTCTATATTCCTGACCAGTCTCCTGAGTGGTCCTCCAATGATTGGGGGGCAGATGTGCCCCAGTGTTCTCCCGGGGGGGCCGTTTCCCCTACCACCCATGGTGCAAACACTTCCCATGGGACAAGCCAAGTGCCAGTCCTTTGCGATGACTTACCAGCCTGTGAGTGGCTCCTTTTGTTCAGTTGTTGTGGCTTCTCACTCTAGTGTGGGTCCATGGGAAAACTGTTAGTTGTCTTGCTGGCCTGAGGACCAAAAAGGCCCTCTTCTCCCCTGCCACCTCCAAGAAACTTCATCTGAAGGGCACAGCGTGGCTTTTGCCAGCTCCTGCTCCATGCACTCAGCAGCTCCAGCCTGGATGTGGCTGGGGCTCAAAATTGTCAGAGTGGTTTTTTCTTTCTCTCATTGTGGCTTTTTCTGCCTTCATGAACTCCACGGGTCTCTCCTCCTCTTCTCCTGAGCTCTAGTGGCCCCAGCTTGGCTGTCATTGCTTTTTTATAGCTGTAAATTGGTTGATTTGTGGGAGAGAGTGATGCTGGGGACCGTCTATTCTGCCATCTTGACTGGAAGCCTTGATTTTTTCTATTTTTTAAAGAGTCTTTCCCATGCTCTGAATAATCTTTTCTTTTGTAGCATACTATTCTTATTTTATGATTTCTTATCATCTTTTATTGTTTTAAGAATATCAGTTATGGTTGTTGCTGGGGTTTTTTTCCACCTTTTTATGTTCTGTTCCTAATATTATTTATTTATTTATTTATTTATTTATTATTATTATTTTTTGTCCTTTTTTTGAGACCAGCCGCACTGCGCTCAGCCAGTGAGCGCTGTGAGTGCACTGGTCATCCCTATATAGGATCCGAACCCACGGCGGGAGCGCTGCTGCACTCCTAGTGCCGCACTCTCCCAAGTGCGCCACGGGCTCGGCCCCTAATATTATTTATTTTAAGGCCTTTTCATCTTTTTTTTTTTGTCTCAATCTTTCATGTTAGAAGTTATACAAATGTTAATGATCCTTGGTTGTTTGTCTATAAATAAGATTGGGGCACTAAAGATTCAAAGGGAAGGTCGCCGTGCATGGGTTGGTCTTATTGTCTAATGCCTTTAGGTATATATATGTTGATAAGGCAGATAGTTGAATTTGGTTTCAGTGGACAACCCCAAACATCAGCATTCATTTGTTTTTCTTTCTTTTTTCTTTGAAGCTTCTGGTAGATTGCATTACTGGAGCTATGTTCATACCTTTTGCTATGGGACTTTGCCATTTCTCCCCATAAGGGAATGGAATATATCTTCCTGTGCCTAGGGTTTGGCTGTGTGGCTTGCTTCAGCCAATAGAATAAGGTGGAGTGATAATATGCGGGTTTTGGGGTTGGTTTTGAAATGCTTTGACTATTTATGGTTTCCCTCACTCACTTCTGTCATTTCCAAGACAGGAACATGCCCAGGGAGCCTGCTGGTAGGAGGAGGATGAGAGACACGAGGAGCAGAGCACTTCTAGCCAAGCCAGCCCCACTGCATGCTTACTGTCGCATGCCACTGAGGCTCATAGTTGTTCTTTATGCAGCATTAATGTAGCAATGATTGACTGATTCTTCAGAGCCAGATGCCCTAGAGAAGAAATCCAGAACTTACGGTCAAAGAGCAGAAGAATGAAACTTGAATGCAAGCTTTCAGGAAGGTGAGTTGGCATGGAGGGCTACAGACCTCTCTTTTCAGCCTGTGCATGTTCACTTATCCCTCCATTTTTAGTACAGCCCTTTACTCTTGCTTTCAGCCATGCCTGAATTCCCTGAATCCAGATGCTTTCTGGTTCAACTTGTCCTGAAAATAAACTTCACTTTTGCCAGGGTTGGGAGGACCTGTTGCCTTGCTGTATGTATTAAGNCTAGCCAAGCCAGCCCCACTGCATGCTTACTGTCGCATGCCACTGAGGCTCATAGTTGTTCGTTATGCAGCATTAATGTAGCAATGACTGACTGATTCTTCAGAGCCAGATGCCCTAGAGAAGAAATCCAGAACTTGACCACAAGTCAAGCATGGTGAGTTGGCATAGAAGGCTACAGGCTTCTCTGTTCCGCATGCGCACGTTCACTTATCCCTCCTTTTTTAGTACAGCCCTTTACTCTTGCTTTCAGCCATGCCTGAATTCCCTGAATCCAGATGCTTTCTGGTTCAACTTGTCCTGAAAATAAACTTCACTTTTGCCAGGGTTGGGAGGACCTGTTGCCTTGCTGTATGTATTAAGGAGGAAAATGGGGTGAACCCAAGAAATCCTTAAATAAATGCTTACTTCCCAACTTAGGTTGTTGGTAGCTCATTCTCCAGCATGGTCTTATTAGTATTTTGTAATGCAGTTTAATGTGATTAAGCATGTTCATACCCTTTTCTCTTCTTTTTTTTCAAAATTGACTTATCTAATGGTGGACATTTATTCTTCTATATAATTTTTTAATGTAATTTTCCCAAAAATCCTGATAAGATTTTGTATTGAAATTGACTTTAATTTTGTTTTATTTGAATGTGAATTTAATAGATTAACTTGGAGATCATTAGAGTGGTAAATCATTCTATCAATGAATATAGTATGCCTCTCCATTATTCAGACCTTCCTTCATTTCCTTATGAGGTGAGGGCACATGGCAATTGAAGGATTTCAGAGGTGGCACATGGTAATTGAAGGATTGGTCGTGACATTTCTCAAAGGAAGATATACAAAAGATTATCAGACACATGAAAAAATGTTCCACATCACTAAGCACCAGGGAAGTGCAAATCAAAACCACATTGAGATATCATCTCACCCAAGTTACACTGGCCAGTATCAAAAAGACAAAGAGGGCCGGCCCGGTGGTGCATTGGAGAGTGCACCGCTTGGGAGTGTAGCGGTGCTGCCGCCGAGGGTTTGGATCCCACATGGAGACTGGTTCCTGCTCACTGGCTGAGCGCGGTGC
>NW_007726487.1:628832-644868 GCF_000696425.1 Galeopterus variegatus | reverse complement strand
CCGAGGGTTGCGATCCTGTTACCAGTCAGTAAAAAAGACAAAAAGGAAAAAAAAAAAAAGACAAAGAATAACAAATGCTTGTGAGGATGTGGAGAAAGGGGAACCTTCCTACACTGTTGGTAGGACTGTAGATCAGCACAGCCATTACAGAAAACAGTATGGTGGTTCCTCAAACAACTACAGATAGAACTGCTGTATGATCCAGCAATCCTGCTGCTGGGTATATACCCATAGGAATAGAAATCATCATGTCGAAGGGATACCCATACTCCCATGTTTATCACAGCTCTATTTACAATAGCCAAGTGTTGGAACCAACTTAAATGTCCATTGATGCATGACTGTATAAGGAAAATGTGGTATACATATATACAGTGGAGTATTACTCTGTCATAAAAAAGAATGAAATTGTCATTCACAGCAGCATGGATGAACTTAGAGAAAATTTATGTTAAGTGAAATAAGCTTGACACAGAAAGAGAAATAACACATGTCCTCACTTATAAGTGGGAGCTCAAAAAAGAAAGAGAAAAAAAAAGATACAGCAATCACAATAATTTGTGGAACTTTCGAAAGGAAAGAACAGAACTGAGGCTACCAGAGGTGTGAAAGGAGGTGGGGGTTCAGAGAGAAATTGGTAAAGGGTCACAAAAAATGATTACATTGTGTAATGTTGAATATGCTAAGTATCCTAATTTGAGCATCACATATTGCACACAGGTATTGATATTCAACACTGTGCCCCACAGATATGTACAATCAATTATGCTCCAAAAGAAAGAAAGAAAGAGAGAAAGAAAGAAAGGATATGCTCTTAAAGAAAAGGAGCTTGCTTTGCTCCTCCTCTTTTTTCCCTGCTGCTGGTAAGATTGTTGATGTAATTACCAAATTTGAAGCACACAAACACACACACAACGTTTTTTGTTTGTTTATGTGACAGGTGCAGCCACAAGAGGAGACAGGGGAGAGGTTCAAGAAAACAAAATTTACTATACTCACAGGTGCTACATAGGGGGGTCACTCCATGCCATGCAGAGTCACAGGGGAAGCTCTAGGTTTTGGTCAGGTGGCAGAAGACAGAAACAAGGGGAGAGCTTAGGCCATGGTCTTTATTGGAGTTTCCGTGGGAAAGACAAGGAAGGGGAGGGCAAACAGCTTAGGACTGGCTAGTTTAAATAATGTGGCAGGCTCTAAGCCATTGGGGTGGTCCTTAGTTGTCTGTTTATCTTGGCCCATGATAGTCAAGGCAGAGAAGTATTCCCACCTGGGGTGTATGGGCCAGATAGAGGAGGTCTGGCTTGGATTGCTTATTTGCATATCTACACATATATAATACTTAAATATTTATATATATATATAATATTTAACTTCTTTAAGCTGATAATATTTAACTTAAATATATATAAATACTTAAATATTTATATATATATAATATTTAACTTCTTTAAGCTGATAATATTTAACTTAAATATATATAAATATATAACAGAGAGAGAGAGAACCACTGTGTGTCAGGCACTGTTTTAGATCCTGGAGGCACAGCACTGACCAGAAAGCCCTGCTATCCTGGAGCCCACTTTCTAAGGAGGAAACAGGAAATAGACAACTAATGATGTAACATAACCTCAGAGAGTGATGAAGACTTTGAACACACAAAAGCACAGTCAGGAGCTGGAGGAGGCAGCACTGGTGCAGAGACAAATCTGAATGAAGTGAGAACTCCNTGCAAGGGCCAGACCATGCAGGGTTATGTAGACCACAAGGAGGGCTTTTGAACTCATTCTAAATCCAATGGGAAGACATGGGAGGATTAAGAGCAAAGGATGGCACAGGCCTCCATATTGCACAACTACAGGGGTGTCGCTTATAGAAACCAGGACATGAAGTTGGCCGTCTTGGCAACCTGGCAACCCTAACACTCCCACATGTGGCAGACATTGCTAAGCAATCACAGATCCTGCTCTTCCAGCAAGGGACGCTCAGACTCTTTCCCCACAGGACCCCAGACAACCCCTGCTGATTGTTCACAGCTGACTTGTGAGCTGTCTAGTATCTGCCATCATTTCCCTGACCCTTTGCTGAGACAAGGACCTCCTGCAGCATGTCTAACAGAGACCTGCTGACACATAGTCGGAGCAGACCTGGTCAGTTCTTTATTGAGAAGGGGATGCAGTCTGTAATTCGACATATCTGTGATCCCAGAAAGATGTCAAGCTGAAGTCTTAGGTGGGTTGCTGTGAGCTCATAGCTGCCTCGGAAAGGGCCGCGGGTATGACAATTATGCCAGCGCCAAGTGACCTGGATAATGCGGACAGCATTCAGCAAACGACAGTAACGCCGGCGGATGCGCCACATGCGTACCCAGGCCTGCAGCCTGCTGGCGGCCCATATTTGCCGTGCGTAGGTATCCAGCGCCGCCCGCCGCTTCTTCGTCAGCAGCCTCGCCTGCATCTGCCTCCACCAGCACTGAATGATCCACGCTCTGAGGGCTGCGTGCAGTAGCGTGCGGCGCACCAGCGTCCCGCGCCACCAGGCCTGGATCTTTGTGGCTGCCACTACCTTATTAGGCGGTGGCTTCGTTTGTGAGAAAGGGGGGATTGCAAGGAAAAGAAGACACAATCAGGAAGCATTCCTCACCCTTCTCAGCCCCAGATGTGCCAGGAAAGATCCCCAATCCTGTAAGGTTCGGGAGCACTGGGCAGAGCCACAGCTGGACCCAGGAAGCCAGGTAGGCATCCTGCCTCTGCCACTCTCTGGTTAATGGACATGGACACACCACCATAACCTCTGAGTCTCAATGCCTCCATCTGAAAAATGGGAGGACACCTGCCTTAGCTACCTCACCCAGGTTTCTGTGAACCTGGTGGCCAGTCTAGAGCAAGAACACTGTGATCTATGGGTCAAAGGGCTCCATGTTCCACCTGGGCCTGACCACTTACCTGAGATCCATGACCTTTCTCTTCAGACCCCTCCCACCTGCCAGAGAAGTGGCATCTTTTGCTCACCCTGCCCTTTCATTCTTGATGTCAGCTCAAATCCACAACCTGCTCTCCCCTCTGTCACATCACAGTATTAAAAGTTCCCCTGCTCCACACAGGGGAGGTCTTTGGGGTCTTTCTCATCTATTTCTCACTTTCCCTTCTTTGGCTTCTCGCACCTTAAACTTCAGTTAATGCACACACACATGCGCACACGTGCACGTGCACAGACTCCCACACAATTCTAGACTGAGATTCCCTTTACTCGGCCCTCACCACCCACTCCCAACCTTGCATGGCCTGGTTCCGCTTTTCATGATTTCTCTTCCCTACAACCGAGTCTCCATGCCTCAGTCACCACCTCTTCTCAGTCTGATAAGGGAGTGGAGGAAGATAGACAAGGATGAGTTTATCCCTATTCATTCCAGCTCTGGATATGGCAAGCTTTTGTCCTGGATGGCCTGAGACATTCCTTGGTTTATGATAGTTGTTCCCAAATAATAATAGCCCCACTTTACTTTCACAAATGTATCCTGGTTGGTAGAAGGAATTCCATGATCATCCCATGCTATGGGTCACAGAGAAGACAATCATCACTGCTGGATAACATGGGTCAGAGATGTTGCTGGTTAAGGGTCTCCCCCAACCTTGAGGGCCTGCAATGGCCTACCTTTGGTTTTGGTTTTGGGGATGGAGGTTCTGGTGCCTTTGCCTTTGCCTTTTTCTTTTCCTTCTCCACCTGTTTCCACAATGTGGTTTCCTCAGTATCTTCAACTATGATTTCACATAGATGGCCATCTTTCTGCAATCAGAGTTAGAAGGGGAGAGGTGTGAGTAGGTTGTTCTTTATACAACTCAGTGCGAAGTCCACTGCATACACAACATTCTGGCTTGACCAGAGAACATAGACATAGGGATCATATGCTGATTAACTGAGGAAATCCAACTTCCCCTGCCCACACGTTTGGGTGGACTGGGTTTCTCTTACACAACATCGAATGCCCATGACTTGGAGATAGATGGATCAAATCCCCTCAGATCTGCATCCCCCTAAATTGTCCATGGTTAGACACTAGATGGTTCTACCATACTCAGGTCTGTACTCCTCCAGCCACAAGTCTGGCAGGAGGAGGGGATGGAATGATGATGTCATAAGGGCACCTATGACTCAGGCACCAGGATGACTTTCAACAATTGAGCCCTTTTTGTTGAAAATGTGGAAGGCTTGTCCATTCTCTTCTGCAGAAGTGGCCAATGTTTGACTACAAAGGCAAGGCACTGGACGTACTGGCTCATTGGCACAAAGGTGTATAAAATTCATCATCTTAGTATGGTTGATGAAAACATAAACTACAGACCATTTTTTTTGCATAGTACTTTTAAAATTGGTTATGAATATTCATGAGTACAAAGCTGATTGTCACCACTCGTGCCCAAGATGTGATGGCAAGATCCATATTGGCAGCATGCCCATTATTACAAATTGTGATTATACCCTGTGTCCCTCACCCAATTATCCCTGACCTCTCTCCCCATCCCCCTTTCCCCCACTGTACTTTGTATCCCTAGGTATGCTCTCTCCCTCTGGAAGTCCAATACACCACTGTGGTCTTTCTTTCCTTCCTTCTTTCTCTCTTAGCTCCCACTTATGAGCGAGCACATGTTGTATTTATCACTTCATGCTTTGCTTATTTCACTCAACATAAGTTTCTCCAAGCCCATCCATGTTGTTGCAAATGGAAGAATTTCATTCTTTTTTATGGCAGAGTGGTATTCCATGGTGTATATATACCACAGTTTCCTTATCCAATTGTCCATAGATGGACATTTAGGTTGGTTCCATATCTTGGCTATTGTAAACAGAGCTGTGATGAACATGGGAATGCCGGTATCCCTTCGACATGATGATTTCCATTCCTTTGGGTATATACCCAGCAGTGGGATTGCTGGATCGTATGGAAGATCTATCTGTACTTGTTTGAGAAATCTCCATACTGTTTTCCATAGTGGTCATACTAATTTACAGTCCCACCAACAGTGTAGCAGCATTCCCTTCTCTCCACACCCTCACCAGCATTTGTTATTCTCCATCTTTTTGATTATAGCCAGTCTAACTAGGGTGAGGTGATATCTCAGTGTGGTTTTAATTTGCATTTCCCTGATGACTAGTGATGTCGAGCATTTTTTCATGTACCTGTTGGCCATTGGTATGTCTTCCTTTGAAAAATGTCTATTCGGTTCCTTTGCCCATGTTTTGATTGGGTTATTTGTTTTTTTACTGTGTAATTGCTTGAGTTCCTTGTATATTATGGATATTAAAACTTTGTCAGAGGCATGGTTAGCAAAACTTTTCTCCCACTCTATAGCTTGTCATTTCACTCTGTTGATTGTTTCTTTTGCTGTGCAGAAGGTTTTGAGTTTGATAGAGTCCCATTTGTTTATTTTTTCTTTTGTTGCCTGTGCTTTTGGGCTCATGTTCATAAGGTCTGTACCCAGACCTAGTTCCTGAAGTGTTTCATCTATATTTTCCCTTATTAATTTTACAGTTTCAGGTGTTATACTTAAGTCTTTAATCCATTTTGAGTTTATTTTAGTATATGGTGAGAGATGCATGTTTCATTCTTCTGCATATGGATATCCAATTTTCCCAGCAGCACTTATTTATTGAAAGGCAATCATTTCCCCAATGTAGGTTTTTTTGCCTTTGTCAAATATCAGATGGCTGTAAGCCTGAGGGGTGATTTCTGAGTTCTCTATTCTGTTCCACTGGTCCCAGTGTCTATTTTTATGCCAGTACCATGCTGTTTTGGTTACTGTAGCTTTGTAGTATAATTTGAAGTCAGGTAGTGTTATGCCTCTGGCTTTATTTATTTATTTATTTATTTTTGCTCAGTATTGCTTTGGCTATTCGGCATCTTTTGCTGTTCCATATGAATGTTAAGATTGTTTTTTTCCATTTCTGTGAAGAATGTCATTGGTATTTTGATGGGGATTGCATTGAATCTGTAGAACACTTTGGTAGTATAGACATTTTCACAATGTTAATTCTTCCAATCCAAGAGCATGGAATGTTTTCCATCTTTTTGTGTCTTCTTTAATTTCTTTCAGTAGTGGTATGTAGTTCTCATTGTAGAGATCTTTCACATCCTTGGTTAAATTGATTCTTAGGTATTTTATTTTATTTTTTGTGGCTGTGGTAAATGGGCTTACTTTCTTGATTTCTCTCTCTGTTAGTTCATTATTGGAGAATATGATGATTATGAAATGCAACTGATTTGGAGGCATTTATTTTGTATCCTGCAACGTTACTGAAATTATTAACCAGCTCTAGGAGTTTTTTGATAGAGTCTTTAGGTTTTTCTATATATAGTATCATGTCATCTGCAAATAAGGACGGTTTGACTTCATCTTTTCCAATCTGGATGCCCTTTATTTCTTTCTCTTGCCTGATTGCTTTGGCTAGTACCTTCAGTACTATGTTAAATAGAAGTGGTGAGAGTGGGCATCCTTGTCTTGTCTTGTTCTTAAGGGAAAATACTTCAGCTTTTCCCCATTCGAAATGATACTGGCAGTGGGCTTGTCATAGATGGCTTTTAATGTGTTGAGATACTTTCCTTCTATACCTAATTTGTTGAGAGTCTTTATCATGAAGGGATGTTGAATTTTGTCAAATGATTTTTCAGCATCTATTGAGATAATCATATGGTTTTTGTCCTTGAGTTTGTTGATGTGGTGTATCACATTTATTGACTTTCATATGTTGAGCCATCCTCGCATACCTGGGATGAATCCCACTTGATCATGGTGTGTAATTTTTTTAATGTGTTGCTGTATTCTGATTGGTAATATTTTGTAGAGGATTTTTGCATCTATGTTCATCAAGGATATTGACCTATAATTTTCTTTTTTTGTTGTGGCTTTATCTGGTTTTAATATCAGAGTTATGTTGGCCTCATAGAATGAGTTTGGGACAGTGGCTTCAGTTTCATTTTTTTGGAATAGTTTGAGGAGAAATGGTATTAATTCCTCTTTAAACATTTGATAGTATTCAGCTGTAAAGCCATCTGGACTTGGGCTTTTCTTTGTTGGAAGATTGCTGGTTACTGCTTCAATCTCATTGCTTGTTATTGGTCTGTTCAGGTTTTCTGTCTCTTCTTGATTCAGTCTGGGTAGTTTGTATGTGTCCAGAAACTTGTCCATATCTTCCAGGTTTGCATATTTGTTGTCATACAGATATTTATAATAGTCTCTAATGATTCTTTATATTTCTGTGGTATCAGTTGTAATGTCTCCCTTTTCATTTCTGGTTTTTGTTATTTGGGTCATCTCTCTTCTTTTTTTTTTTTTTTTTGTTAACCTAGCTAATGGTTTGTCTATTTTATTTATCTTCTTGAAAAACCAACTTTTTGTTTCATTGATCTTTTCTTTTGTTTTTTGGGTCTCTATATCATTTAGTTCTGCTCTGATCTTAATTATTTTTTTCCATCTACTACCTTTAGGATTAGATTGATGTTGTTTTTCTAGTTCTTTGAGGTACAGCATTAGGTCATTTACTTGAAGTCTTTTTCTTTTGATATAAGGGTTTATTGCAGTAAATTTCCCTCTTAGTACTGCTTTTGGAGTATCCCACAGGTTTTGGTATGATGTGTCTTTATTTTCATTAGTTTCAAGAAATTTTTTGATTTCCTGTTTAATTTCTTCTTGGAACCATAGGTCATTCAGGAGCCTGTTGTTTAGTTTGCATGTATTTATATAGTTTCCAGAATTTTGCTTGTTATTAATTTCCAGTTTTAGTCCAATGTGGTCTGAAAAGATGCTTGGAATGAATTCATTTTTAAAAAATTTGCTGAGACTAGATTTGTGACCTAATATGTGGTCTATCCTGGAGAATGTTCCATGTGCTGATGAGAAGAAAGTATATTTATTAGTTGTTAGGTGAAATGTTCTGTATATATCTGCCAGGTCCAGTAGAGACAATTTAAACATCCACCAATAGGGAACTCAATTGCATGGATTTCAGTTCATTCAAACAATAGACCCAAATAATTATGAGAAAGAAAGTGTTTACAGCAAAAAATTTTAATAAAGTTAAACAAGAGGAGATTTACAAATGGCTAGGAAGCACATGAAGAGATGCCAAACATCATTAATCATGAGGAAAATGAAAATGAGAACCAAAGTGAGACAGCCCTAGACATCCCAAGAATAGCTAAAATAAGAAATACTGACAGCGCTAAATATTGGCAGGAAAATAGAACTACTGGATCTCTCACACACCGAAGGCATTGTGAAAAGGGGATTCGTGTAGATACACACAATAACAATTTAACAATGATTATCTTTGATGAGGACAGTGGACTTGGGGAAACAGGGTGAACTCCCTCACTGAGGCTGAATCTTCTGTGTCTGGCTTATCAGCAGGGCACCAGTTATCAGCCTCCTGCAAGGGCAGGACACACAGGGAATCCTTGAGGCCCCCATCTAAGGCTCATGTATCGTTGACTACTCTCTTGTCTTCTTCTGCCCTTGAGGGCTTCAAGCTCACAGTCAGGAGATGGGTCCGGAGTGGCCACTGCAGAAGCAGGGCCCCACCTGTGCCTGCTCTTGGTCACCGAAAACCCGCTTGGTGTCATAAGGTCAATGCTGAGCAGAAGGGTCACTGCTCAAGTCCAGGAGGCCAGCATGAGGCCCCGGTCCCCTCTACTGAGCTTGTGCTGAAGCATCTTAATCTATTTTCTCTTGGACATTTTCTGAGCTTTCTTCGTGGATATGTTTCCTTGAGGTTTTGCATAAAAACATTGAAGCGGATTTTACCCAGTCACTGCAAATTTTCTTCTGCAAATGGTTTGTCTCTAATTTTTTCTTTTTGATAAAAAGTGAAAATGTAGTTTCTTCTTATCCTTCACATCTTTTTCTTTCCTTTTCTTCCTAAATAATTCAGTCTGAAAGTCATTAGTTTGGGCAATGCCATGTAGATGCACCAGGGGGGGAAGGGAGATGCCATGGCATAGCAGGGTGAAGATCCCGGGGGGGTGAGGAAAACATTGGCCTATGAGGGATGCCTAGCAAGGAGCCCAGGCAGCGAGAGCAGGAGTCCATGGAGGAGTCAAAGGTCATATTGATAATGGGCGTCATTTCCACTGGGATGAAAAGGGCATCCTCGGTGGTGTAGAGCACAATGAGGAGGATATCTACACAGAAGGTACCTGACATTTTTTATCAGGTCAGTTTGGATGAAGGGGACATTTACATGGATCTGTACAACTCTGAGGGCAGCCAGAGCCCAGACAACTTTGAGGAGTGTATCCACATATAGGGGTTTGCTGGCACAGAGTGGAATGAGAAAGGCATCCTTGTGGGGAGACAGCCTAGCATGGTGATGGTAGAAACTGAACAGCATAAGGCAGAGAATCCAGCCAGAGGGCATCTGACCCTTAAGGGGTGTCAGAGCCTAAGCAGAGCAAGGAGGGTACGTGCACAGGAGGCAGCAGCAGTGGCAACCAAAGGCTGGCTACAAAAACAGAATATTGAGCAAACAAGAAAATTATTGCAGATTATGGGGGCCAGGTGTTTCACTCTTGTAAATACAAGTTAAACATATGGATTGCCTACATGTAGGATGAAATTAATTCCCTCGTTAGTTTGAGCCACTGTTGGCTATGTCTCTGTTACAGCCACCAAATGTAATTCCTAATTGATATAAAAATTATATACCTTATTATATTTCGAATGTACTTCAATGTTAATGTATTATTTTTGTAATCTGTTAACACCTGTAGCAAACCATTATCTATCACCTCCTCCTACATCAGGCAAGAACCTTTGTCCAATTCCTTTTCCTCCACCCATTCCTCCACCAATCTTGCAATTTGTTAGCATCTTGAATATTATTCATAAACTGATACTATATTTTTAGTACTCAAATCTTATTTAGACTTTAGGATAAACTTTTCTGACTTCTCTGTTCACCACTGCTCCTTGTGTGTTTCCCCTATTAGTTTTCACTGTCGTGGAGCTCATTGCCCACTAAATATTTCGGGGCAGTATAAGAAACTTTCTTTGTCATTGCACATAAGAAATGTTCTTTTGTTTGCTGTTACAATTGGATATTATTAGGGGCGAGTTTATAATTCTGTGCTTCAAGAGATATTTTTTCAGAAAGCCAGAGGCATTGCTCCACTCTCTCTTTGTACCCAGTGTTGCTGCTGAGAAAGCTGAAGTCAATCTGACTTACTCCTTGGTATATTTTATTTCTTCTTTAAATACTTCAGTGTTGGGCCGGCCCGGTGGCGCACTGCTACAGTGCGCCGCTTGGGAAGTGTGGCAGCGCTCCCGCCGAGGGTTTGGATCCCACATACGGACCAGCCGCTCACTGGCTGAGCGAGGAGCAGGGGCAACACCAAGGGTTGCGATCCCGTTGCCGGTCCCGGTCCGGTACGGGCATGACACTGAGGGTTGCGATCCGTTGCTGGGCACAAAAAAAAGACAAAAAGACAAAAAAAAAAAAAAAATACTTCAGTGTTTTATCTTCAGCAGTTGAGATTGTGCCACAACATGTTTTAGGTTCCATCTGTTTCCAGTCATCTTGGTGCATTTGGTACTGTCTTAAACTGTGATTTTTTTCTAAAGAATCTCTTCAAACTAATATGCAGTTTCAACAAGGCCACAGGTGCAAGGCAACGGACAATCAATCATATTTCTGTATACATGCAATGAACACGTGGATACCAAAATTAAAAATAAAATACCACTTATAATAGTTTATTACAATGAAACCGTTAGTAGTAAATTTAACAAAGCATGTATAGAACTTTTACGGTGAGACGGTTGATTATTGTGGGAAGATGGTGGACTAGAGGTGCTCAGGGTACATTCCTCCTGAAGAAGACCTGAGCAGATCCACAGCCACCACCACTGCAGTCACCAGTACCATTGTCCTGTCCTAGGACTGTCACCCACCTTCTGACAGAGATTTGTCCTGCTTCCTGCTGCTTCTGCCACCACAGTCACCAGCAAGTACTCATGACCCCCCCATGCCTCCACCACACCAGGCACCTTGGTCACACCGGCTACCCCAGCCATATGAAGAACCACCTGCCACCAGCCACTCAACTGCATTGACACAAGGAGGGTCAGGAGTGGAGGGGCCAGGAAGAGGTGAGTGACTGCAGACCTGCATCCCAGTGGCCCAACCCAGAGGGAGAATTACTCTGCTCCCACAATTGTGCACTTGCAAGATGTGAATTATGTGCACATCCCACACAACTACGTTGACCTGTAGAGAGACAAACATGGAGGCCTGGAGAGTGCAGAAATTCAGGATAACCAAATAGAGTAAAAAGGAAATTTCCCAGTCATCACCAACCCATGCCCCCCATGGGGGAAGCAAGGACCCAGGAGGAACCTCTGCCTATAGAAACAAGGAAAGGGAAACCCCACCCAGGGTCACCTATTCAATCTGAGGAGTTCCAGTACAACCCAGTGTACCTATCAGAGTCATGGGACACTTGCCAGGGTGCCAACAAGCCCATCCACAGTCACCTGCCCCAGCCAAAGAGTGAGAGGGCACTAAGGCAATTCTCCCAAGAACTTAAGAGCTTGCCCATGCCCTCAATGACCAAACACAGTGTCACTAACCTCAGCAAGGAACCACTAAGTGTCCCAGCACCTATGCCACAAAGGCCCTCACACACAACTCTGACATTGAATATGGTCAAAGTGACTACATGGAGACTACATCACTGTGTCTACCCAGAACCAATAGTAACACACCCTACTTAATGGTCAATATAAAACACACCTACAGGAGGGAGTCTCTCCTCTCAAAAGCCACTTAAAAGTAGTAGAAGAGGCAACTGCTCTACCAGATGACCAGGCATCATTGTAGGGATACTAGAAACATGAAAATCAAGAAAATATGACACCACCAAAGGGATATAGTAATTATCAAATATCAGATGCTAAATAGCAGGAAACCTTTGAAATGACTGAAAAGGAATTCTGAGCAACAATCTTAAGGAAACTTGATTAGATAAGAGGAGACTCAGACAACAAAACAAAATGAGAAAAACTATTTAGGATATGAAGGAGGAAATTTACAAAGAGATGGATACCTTAAGAAAAAGTGTAGCAGAACTCCTGGAACCAAAGGATTCTTTCAACAAAATAAAAAATGCAACTGAGAGCTTAAGCAGCAGGCTAGAGCAAAGAGAAAATAATTTCTGATCTCAAAGACATCCTTTTCAAAATAACCCGGTAGACAAAAAAATAAAATAAAATAAAGAATTTTTTAAAAAGTAAATAAAATCAAAGAGAACTAGCAGACAACCTTAAGTGCACAAACATCTGAATCATGGGTGTTCTGAAAGGGGAGGAGAAAGGAAAAAGCATGGAAAACCTATTCAATGAAGTAATAGCAGAAAATTTCCCAGGTATTGGGAGAGATACTACTTTCAGACCAAAGAGGCTCAAAGATCTCCAAACAGATTCAATCCAAAAAGGTTCTCTCTGAGTCACATAATAGTTAAACTGGAAAAACTCAAAGACAAAGAGAGAATGCTAAAAACAGCAAGAGAAAAGCATCAAGTCACCTACAAAGGAGTTCCTATCAGACTAGCAAGATTTCTCAGCAGAAACTCTGCAGGCCAGGAGAATGGGATGACATATTCAAAGTACTGAAAGGAAAAAATTGTGAGCCAAGAATACTATACCCAGCAAGGCTATCCTTCAGAAATAAAGGAGAAATAGTGTATTTCCCAGACAAAAACTGTGGTAGTTCACCACCACACAATTAGCCCTACAAGAAATCCTCAAAGGAGTCCTGCATCTGGAATCCAAAAAAAAAAAAAATCACCACCATGAATACATGACAAAGAACAAAACCCATTGGTAGAACAGATATGCAAAGAGAAAGAAAAAAAAACTATATCTTACCACCTCAAAAAAACCCCAATGAACACAGAAGACAAACAATAAAAGGGAAAGAAAGGGAAAAAAAGATATTCAAAAGAACAAAACAACAATTAATTAAATGCCAGGAGTAAGACAATAGCTTTCAATAATAACCCTAAATGTAAATGGACTGAATCCTCTACTCGAAAGACATAGGCTGGCTGATTTGATCAAAAAGGTAGACCCAAGTATATACTGCTCACAAGAAACTCCCTCACCTGTAAAGACTCACACAGACTAATAGTGAAGAGATGGGAAAAGACATACCACACAAACGGAAACCAAAAACAAGGAGGAGTAGCTATTCCAATATCAGATAAAACAGGCTTTACACCAAAAACTGTAAAAAGAGACAAAGAAGGCCGTTATATAATTATAAAAAAGATCAATCCAGCAAGAAGACATAACAATCATAAACATATACACACCCAACACTGCAGCACCTAGATATGTAAAGCAAACAGTACTAGTCCTAAAGAGAGAGACAGACAATACAATAACAGTGGGAGACCTCAATACCCCTCTCTCAACATTGGACAGATCACCTAGACAACCTATCAACAGAGAGAGACAAGTTTGTATGGTCAAAACTACAAATTACTACCAAAAAAAAAAAAAAATCAGAGATAAAAGGGAAGACATATCATGCTCATTGATTGGAAGACTGAACATTGTAAATATGCCAGTTCTCCCCAAATTATAAAAATTTCCATATTTACAGCTGCCCAGCAGAAGGGTCAGGCTCTTACTGCAGCCTGGGGAGAGTGGAAGTCTAGGCTCCCCACTCTACCTTGGTTGGTGAGAATGGGGGTAGGGCTACAGATTTTTCTGTGGTGTTTGGCTGGTGTACAGTGGATATTCTCTGAATGTTTATCTTATTAGTCTGCCCTGTTTTGAGTGTTTTGGCCAGAGAGAACTTTTTGGGGTGAGGGCTTGTTTGTCTTTGCCCATTGGTGTTTCCAGGTTTCCAACTTCTTCAGCTTCAAGTCTGGGACACGTGAGGTAAAAAGAAGTCCCAGAGAACTCACCCTGGGTATCATTTCTTGGGTTCCAAAGTCACCAGCAAGTCTGCTTTCTTCTCTCCACCTTGCAGTCTTTTTTTTTTTCTTTCGTATGTATAATGTTGAGGATTTAAAAAAAAAATTTTAATTTTTCTTGGTGGCTGGCCAGTATGGGCATCTGAACCCCTGACCTTGGTGTTATAACACTGCACTCTAACCAACTGAGATAACTGGCCCGTCCCTGTTTGGGTTTTTTAACTGGACACTGTGGGCTTTTTAAAGTCTGAATTGCCCAACTGAGGATAGTTTTCATTAGATTGAGCTCTATGCACTTGCTTTTTCCTTAAGGAATTAGCCTCATTTACTGCCTCAACATTACTAAATGGTTACAGGGATGGAAGCCTGGACCAACTAGAGTAAAACCAATATCTCTGTACATCCTGTTCCCAGTTAGATTGTCCTAAGTCCAGGGAGAGCTCTGGAATGCCAGGAGAACTGGGCTGGGACTAATTGGTGGACCTCAAATATAAAAAAGGAGCCTCTGTCCTGATGGGCATCTTCAGCATCACTCAGTTCCAGTTCTCTCAGCTGACCCTACAAATGACCTCTACCCACAGGTCCAGACCCACCTGGCAGCTGCTGGCATGGACTCAGATTTGTTGAAAGTGCATAGGCTGGGTGGATGTTAAGGAATCAGTGGCTTTCTGCCTCTCTTCCTGATACATGCTGTGTGACTCCAATCGCATGTGCCATGTACTTGGGAGTCTGTTTTGCCAAGTGGGGCACCCTCTTCCTTCCCATTTCCATCAGTCTCCAAACCATAGCTATCAGATGTTTCCATAGCTTGTGTGCTCTCTCTTTGAAGTCTAATGTCATTTCATATTCTTATTTGGATTATTTATACAGCAGAAAGAATGATTCACTTGAGCTCACTAAGTGCTTATCTTAATCCTTCAATGCCCAGGTTTTAAACAGCCCCCATCACCCGGTTGGCACCTTCAGGGACTTATACAGAATTCCAGGCACAACCACTTTACAAAGCTAGACAATCCAAGAGCAGGCAAATCTCCCGCCAGCAGTGGCATGGAGTTGTTCTCTCACTGCTTTGGTAGGAGGAAGAGGGAGCTCCTGAGAAGAGAGCCCCTTGAGGAGTGAAGCCCAGTCAAAGACAACAGGTCTTGGGCTGAATCTTTGCAACCTGCAAAGGTGGTATTGGGCATCAGACTAGACCCTGAACCTGGAAATATACCATGCTGCTCTGGAGACCACCATTACTCCCTTTCTATACATACACTGAAGGGGCTAGGGGCTGGGGAAAGCCCATAAAGACCCCGGACCCCTGCACACCTCCTGACTGGTCCTCCCATTCCTCATGCAGGGCCCATCATCAAAAGAATCTGGAGAGGGTCACAGACCTCAGACTTCTGGGATGGAGGTTCAGAGACAAACATCTCAGGGACACAGGGGGAGAGTAAGGGACCTTGGGCATGGAGGACAAAGCAGAGACTGTGAGAAATCTGAGGCAGGCCCAGCAGAGGAGGTGGCAGTCTGGGGAGGGGGAGAGGGAGCAATGCAGCTGCTTCTGAGGCTGTGGTAGGATTTAGAGGCTGTGTGCCCAAACCAATGACCTCCAATGGCAGAGCGACACCTCCAGCTGCCCACCTTTCATCCTCCTCTGCTTGCTTACCCTCCCTCAGCCCCCCAGGCTGTCTCCTCCCCGCCAGTCATGCCTGATTCTTCCAGGAAGTGGCCAGCAGAGCATAGGGAAGCCTCCATGTTCCACTCTAGGAGAGGGAGGTGGCAGGCTCAGCTGCTGCTCCTCAACTCCTGCTCTGGTCTTCTCAAGGGGCTGGCTGCCCCCCATGTGGCACAGAGTCTGTCCTTCTATTGCTCAGCTGAGACACCCTGTTGTCTTGGCTCCCTGCCAAGCACTGTTCTGCCCTGAGGGTCCTGCCCAGCACATGCCTGTGGAATCCTGGCCTCCTCAACTGGCCCTTGCTGCAGCCAGACCCTCTGGTGCCCTACTCTGAATGGAGATGCCTAGGCAGGGGCTGCAGAAAAATAAAGTCCAATTTCTACATTCCCTGGGGAAATGGGTTAGAACAG
>NW_007726487.1:627583-628705 GCF_000696425.1 Galeopterus variegatus | reverse complement strand
CCTCAGCCCCCCAGGCTGTCTCCTCCCCGCCAGTCATGCCTGATTCTTCCAGGAAGTGGCCCAGAAAAATAAAGTCCAAAGTCCAATCCCAGGGGCTGCAGAAAAATAAAGTCCAATTTCTACATTCCCTGGGGAAATGGGTTAGAACAGGTTTATTGGCATCCTAATCAGCCTGAGCCCTAAGGTCTCTTTTAGAGAGAAGGTCTAACAGATCTACCATCAGGAGCAGTGGCCTAGGGTGACATAGGCCAGGCCCTCATCTATGTGATAGATCTCTCATACATGGCCATCAGGTTGGCCACATCTGGGGGTTAGCAGGTTTTCCTATAGCCAGGCCTTTATGTCATGGCACTCTCTATTTCAAGTTCCATCTGGCTTGCTATGACTTTGCAAACTGGACAAACATGATAGGAAGTGAGGCAGGGCCTGTAAACATCGTGTGGGGTTCAGAATCTAACAGCATCTACAGCCACATTTAGCAGCTCAATGATGGGCCTTGTGGTATGCTGATAAATGGGCTTCCAAAAGGTATTCACATCAAATCCCTGGGATCTGTGAATGTTACTTCATGTGACAAAAGGTATGATTAACTTAAAAAAATTTGTGAGAAGGAGCTTATCCTAGATTATCTGGGTGGGACCTAAATGTAGTCTTATGTTTTCTTATAGGAGAGAGACAGAGGGACTTTTGAGAGAGAGATACAGAAGAGAAGGCCACATGAAATTTGGGGCAGAGGTAGTAGCGGTGCATCTCAAGCCAAGGAATGCTGGCAACCACCAGAAGCTGAAAGAAGCAAGGAAAGAGATCTTCTCTGTAGCTTCTAGGGAAAGTATAGCTCTGTTGACACCTTGTGTTTTTAAAAAAAATTTTTTTTAATTTTTATTTTGTCGATATACAATGTACTTGATTATTATGTCCCATCATCGAAACCTCCCTCCCTCCTCCCTCTCCCCTGTCCCACCCAAGTGTGTCCCCTCCATTTGCTTGTTGTAAGAACTTCAAAAAAAAAATAATTGTGGTTGTTATATCTTCCTCTCCCCCCCCGCCCCGGTTTTTTTTTTTTTTGTTGTTGTTGTTGTTGTTTGTTTGTTTTTTTGTGTGTGTGTGAGAGAGTGTGTGTGT
>NW_007726487.1:626604-626866 GCF_000696425.1 Galeopterus variegatus | reverse complement strand
CCCATGGTCCCGGGGCATGGAGAAGGGGACTGAACCTCTCTCCCACAACCAGGCACACCAAGCCAGCACTTCAGGGCCCACCCATGGTCCCAGGGCATGGAGAAGGGGACTGAACCTCTCTCCCACAACCAGGCACACCAAGCCAGCACTTCAGGGCCCACCCATGGTCCCAGGGCATGGAGAAGGGGACTGAACCTCTCTCCCACAACCAGGCACACCAAGCCAGCACTTCAGGGCCCACCCATGGTCCCAGGGCATGGAG